>NW_011948420.1:8061373-8074752 GCF_000503995.2 Ceratosolen solmsi marchali
TGGAAATTGCTAAAAAAAAAAAAAAAAATTTTTTGCTATAAAATTTAGGACGAAAGAAATTTCACTCGAGTATTAAAATAGTCATAAATGCAATGATTATACTAAAGAGATTTTAAAGAGAGAGAGAAAAAAAAAATCGATAAAACTCATCTATATAAAATCCCTATTACGACTGTCAAGTATTTAATATTCTATATCTCGCATTCTGATTAAAATTGATGACTTCTGACTGAAATATCTAACCTTTCAACATTAATAAATCCAAACAAGCATTTTCCTCATGTAAATTTATTCGACCATTTAGTTTTATTAAAAGAAATTATCAAATTTTATCATGGCAAATACAATTTCATTACATTACAGTTGTGCTACTATCGTGGCATTGTGTTTTCTCTATTACGATTATTTATCATTAACGATAATGCCTACTTTGACAGTAATGTGTGCATAAATTTCAATCATTTGGTTGTTTTATGTATTGAATATGAGAGCGATTATTATTTTTATATTATGTTCACATTTTCAAGGATTGTTCACGCAACAAACCATTTACAAATGCATTTTTACAATTATCGATAATTATTGTCTTATGCTTGTCGAAGCAACGTGCGAGAATTTAAATTGTAATTATCTTTATATATATATATATATATATATATATATATATATAAACTCAAATTCATACAACAAAGTATTGTAGTAATTTTTTTAATACGACGGCAAAATAATAAAATTGAATTACGAGCGTAGCAAAAGCATGAAAATTAAAATGAAGAAAATAAAGGGAAATTTGTAAAAACTCATTTGAATATTTTAATACACGAAATACTATTATGTTCATATGCGTGTGGTATCGGTCTACCATTCGGTAACCATAAATAATATAGCAAATAATACAAATAACGATCGCGTGAAAGCAACGATACATTACTACGTGGATAAAAAAAATAAATAAAAAAAAAAAAAAAAAAAAAAAAAATTTTTAAAAAAAAAAAAAAATAGAATAAATATAGCATTTTATATTTTTATTGCTTTTATATGGTCTCGAGAAAGGACTGTTAATAACGACTGACTATACTATTGTATAGTTACGCTTAGGCACGTTGACTAGGAATATCTACTAAGGACAAATAAGACTAATTCGAATAAGAATAATTCGAGAGCAGAACGCGATTATGAAAAATTTATTTCTTATTAAAATCCGTATGCATGCCCCTCGCTTCCATCACTTATATTTTAATAAGAATTAAATGTCCGAGAAAATACGTGACTGACCTGACATTCTCTTGAGCCGGCGACCGACTAGGATTTGCGTAACTGTCATACATTATCACGTAATGAAGCTATCATTGTTTCCATCGCAATTGCTTTGTCTAAATATTATGCCGCTGACAAGTGAATCTTGTGAAAATCCGTCTCTCTTGCGTAAAATGCAAACTATTTTTTATTCTCACCAAGCACGGCGGCTCTTATATCGAGCATAATAATCATTTACCCCTCGGCCTTCCCACCCACTAACGTAAATCAAATCGACGCTCGAAGATGCGTAAAAACTGAGAAATTCTTTTATCGCAACGTTTTGCAAATGGCGCGCTTAAAACTTTTCTCTCCGTCCTGGATGATACGAGGGATGGAGAGCGGGGTGTTGATGGGGTAGGAGGTGTAGGAGGTTCCGGGGAATGGAGAGTGACGAGGGGGCAAGAATCTATTAAAAGTTGATCGCAGGAAGTTCAGCAGAACAAAAGCTCAATTTCAGCGTGTGACAAGCGCTGTGAAAAGCCATCATCGACCGCATATTAATGAAAAAGCAGTAAACTCGAAGGGCTTATGTGTAGAGCCGTGCCATATCAACGCGGCAACGCCGTACGTTATTACCCTCAGGATTGGGAAAGGGCTGTGGAGAGGGGGGAGGGGGCGGCGACGACGATCGAGTACACAACGCTTGAGCGTTCGGTCCGACCCTGTGTCTTCCCTTCCCTCCGCCCTCTTCCCTCCTCCCGATCTTTCCTCTCGGTCCATCGCGAATCTGCCTTGCAGATTGCTGATAATAGATCGGCTCAACGCGAGTCCCTTCGTTTCGGCGGCATTGAGTGGCGCAACCTCCAGAGATACATCTTTGAATTTGCATTTTGCAAACTGCTCGTCAAGTCGACGAAGCTTGAGCATTGCCGAACGACGACGACGACGACGACGACGACGACGACGACGACGACGACGACGACGACGACGACGACGACGACGACGACGACGACGACGACGACGACGACGACGACGACGACGACGACGACGACGACGACGACGACGACGACGACGACGACGACGACGACGACGACGACGACGACGACGACGACGACGACGACGACGACGACGACGACGACGACGACGACGACGACGACGACGACGACGACGACGACGACGACGACGACGACGACGACGACGACGACGACGACGACGACGACGACGACGACGACGACGACGACGACGACGACGACGACGACGACGACGACGACGACGACGACGACGACGACGACGACGACGACGACGACGACGACGACGACGACGACGACGACGACGACGACGACGACGACGACGACGACGACGACGACGACGACGACGACGACGACGACGACGACGACGACGACGACGACGACGACGACGACGACGACGACGACGACGACGACGACGACGACGACGACGACGACGACGACGACGACGACGACGACGACGACGACGACGACGACGACTCTTTGCCTTTGAAGCGTCTATAAGCTCAAATAGCAATAACGACCGACACGCTCCAATGAGATTTTCTGGGATGGCCGTTATGATGTTACGGGGGGGGGGAGAAGAGGAGGAGGAGATTGGTGCTGTAGAAAATTTAAACGTACAAAAATTGTATTTGCTCGCGAGCGCGCGGCTCAGAATTTAATCCTGTAAAACCGGTTGTTGCTCCGGGGCCCTGGCGAGATTTTTTCTCGAGCTCCTTTATTTTGCGCGTTTGGCAAGTAACGCACCGCCGGCATTGAACATTATATCTATTTGGCTTCAAATTATACGATCCTCTGCTATTTCGCGGTCAAGGCAAATATTACGTTCAAGGGCCTGGATCCTCAGGAATTTTCAATATTATCATTAAAATCCGGACAATGTCTGATTCTACGAATGCCTATGCTAGTCTCAATAGGCTCAACGTGCACTCTTCCTTATGAATTCTTTAACTTGAAAAACATAGGAATTCCTTTGACTTTGGCTACGATTATCTTAAGGACAAGAACATTAATAACGCGGCCAAAATTGGAATGTGGTAGCACTTTGTTTTTATCCATAAAAACAGAGCATCAAAAACTCGTTTTAATTCTTAAGCCTCGAGAAAGATATTTACAAAAATGCACGTGGCATTACATCAATATCCGTGTCAATAGCGAATAAAACAAGAAAAAAAATAATATATCAGTAGAGAAAAGTGAAGAGCGTGGAGAACTAATGAACGCAACAACAAAACTTTTGTAATAATGGCGATTTTCACGTAGGTACATTAAAAGATAAAAAGCGGCGACATAACAAACTCAAACAAAAGTTTCGTGTGGTCATCATCGAATGGTTGCACATTACGTCGATATAATGGGTTCCCCTACGCACCATAAAGGCAAATTTCACTTACTGTTACTACTACTACTACTACTACTACTACTACTACTACTACTACTACTACCAACGCTACCATTAATACGGCATCGTTAGTGATCGTACTTCTCGAAGCGCAGTTCCGGGTGTCGATGTTTCTCTCTCCCCCACTATCCGTTGAGGAAAGTATTTCAGAGGCTGGCAAGTTTATACCTTTGCCTTAGTACTTAGACGAAGTTTAAGTCTCTGCCGTTGTCGCTCTCATACCTCGAGTAAGCAAATTATAATTAGCATATGTCGTGAAAAGGACGTAAGTGCGAATAGGTGTGGGTTATAAGCCTAAGAGAGTAAGTGCGGCACTCTATTAGTTTACTTTGCCGAGGTATTATGAGATTTTTACCTAACTCATATATTTTTGCACGCGTCCGTGCACTCGCAGCAAACACGTATCGACAGAGAGTGAGGGAGAGCGGGATAGCGGGAGAGCGAGAGCGAGAGAGAGAGAGAGAGAGAGAGAGACGCGCGCGCGCGCGCAAACGTGCAACCTTACGTAAGTTTAGAAAATACGTGTTTGTTTGTATAAATAGTGAAAAGGCGAGAGAAGGGGATAGAATGGAGAGAGAAAAGAGAAAGAGAGAGTGAACTGAGTCGCAGATGCACAGTATGTACGATGGGAATTTTGCCCGAGGGAATCGTAGTCAGTGCAGGCGCATATTATTATGCGGTTTGTCGAATATTTATGTAATTAATGCACGGATGGATCCGTTCGCATAAGCGATCGTTTGAAAATATGACAGAATTTGAAATATTTGACGCGCAAGATATGTATTATCCGTTTCAAAAATTGAGAATTCAATTATTTAATGCATACTTACATTGTTCTTTTGATAGGTTAATTTATAAAATGTAATAACAAATCCAAGCTATATGTATTAAAATATTGTTATATATGTAAATAATAAAGTACATCATAATTACAATTTTACATAGCAATTAATTTCAATAATATTTATTAATTATTCGTATAAAATCTGACACAATTCATCAATAAGATGACATACGTTTTTTTTTCTTTACAAGATCTTTATGAATTAAATAATAATGGGGAACGAACGATTCGTCCCGCTAGTGAAAATAGCTTGAAAAATAAAATTTTCTAAAATTTTCTAGCACGATATCAAGTATAATATCAACGAGTAAAGGGTGATTCAATTGTCTATATATTCCAATTCCAAATAATCATTGTCTGATTAAAAAACATGTATATTTCTATTAGTAAATAATATTCAAACCGAATTTTTAAATATTAAAAAATACTATAAACATAATAATCATAATTAATAATCATAGAAAAAATTTTTACAATATTATTTGATTGTAAAATAGTGGGGGGGGGGGATTAAATAAAGTAATTTTTTAATATTCTGAATCACATAAATTCCGAATAAAATAAAAAACAGGAAATAAAATTTTATTACTTATCATTGTAAAAAATTGGTATTTAAAAAATTATTAATTTTGTAAGGTTTTTTGAATGATTGTTATTGAGTATATGAAATAAGAGAAACATGAGGAATTAGTAGATGAATTATTTAAAGAAATATGAAGAAAAAAAAAAAAAAAAAAAAAAAAAAAAAAAAAAAATAAAATAGACAAAATTTTTCTGATGCAAATAGCTATTGCAAAAAATATTGTCAAGATATATTTCACGAATTAACAATGTTTCCTGCATTTGCAGCGTAATTCTATCCTGAAATTCAATTTAACTTGTACGTTTTATAAGATTTAATTGATTTGAAATACACGTGAGACTTCGGTACTGTTTTACGGTCAATTTAAATGCGTGAAATACAAACTCTCACCGGATTTGGAAAAGCCTGTTGCTCAAGCGTACGGTAATTAAAATTCGAATGTGGGTCGAAGGGTTGATTGCGTAACAACGCGATAAGAAAATTATGGCCTGATTAGTTTCAGATAGGTAGCAAATGAGTAACCATTTCATAAACAAACTAACATAATATTATTGAATAATTCTTGATATTCTGGTGCCTCGAATAAAACTCAATTATTCGTTTGAAAATTTATGCTTATTCGAGACACATATGTGTATAATTTTGTTTTCTTCCTCTTCGTCGCGTGGGAATTAAATCCAGTATTTGTTAAGAAGAAAATTAAATTGGATTTCCAATAAAAATGTTTGATAATATCTATCGTTAAAATTAAATACATTTTTTTTGGAATTTTTTTTCGAAAATCAGTATACTAGATACTTCAAAATAACAAAAAAATAGGGAATAATTTTGAGTAAATTACACTACGATTATTCTTATGTTAAAAGTACATTTGTTCAGCTTTAATTATATATCTGATTATTATATAATTTTACGATTGAAATAGTAATAAAATTCCGTAATACCTTCTATTGCATATATTATTAAATGAAAAAAAAAAAAAAAAAAAAAAAAAAAAAAAAAAAATCAAAATAAATAAAGTAAGCTTTTTAATTAGCAAAAGTATAATTGTTATTATATAGTATAATATTATTTAGAAAAAAATTTGATAAGCTACGTGATAATAAAGAATTTTATTTATCATAAATACTGAATATGTAAGTAATATTTAATAATGCCGAGTGTTAAATTTTAATGTAAACTCAATAGAAATTTTTATTTCACGGATTACTCTCGGTTGCTCTATTTTTACAATCGTTCATAATTATAAATTGAACTACTAGTAAATAAATACAAGTGATTGTAATTATTATAAAGCATAAATTTTATATTAGTTGGTTGGTGGTCATGACTTTAAAAAATTTTTATAAAATTCAAATAAATTCGGAATACTAGGCTTACTCGAATTAAAATACGAGTTAAAACGAAATAGTTGTTTGTAAAATTGGAATATTATATCTTAAAATTACAGTTACTTTTGTCGACGAAAATTGCATCTACTGACAAATAAGCGAACAAGACAACCGCAAACCAACGTTATCAAAACGCGGCAAAAACTGCGATTTCCAGGCTAAATGTATGTCTCTAGGTTGGGAAATGTGACCGCAGACGCAGGATAACAAGCCTCAACACGGAAATCCATGGGGTTAGGTGGTGAAGAGGGGGATACAGAGAGATGGTGATATAGAGGGGTGGGGTATGGGGGCGGGGAATCATTCGGGTCATTGCGGTGGCATTTTTGGTGCATAATTTAAATTGAAATACCACGCGTGGTTAATTAGAAACTGGTGTCCCGAAAAAACGGGTACCGCGTAGTTGACGAAGTTGCGAAGAGGGGGTGAGTGATGGGTGAGGATGGGAGGAGGTAATGACGTTCATAGGATGTGTGCGTTAGAGGTAGTGCGGAGGGGGAAGACGAGAGTTAGTGGAGACTTGGAAATTCAGTCGATGATGAAAGTGCAGATACACACCCGAGAAGCGATCGCGGCATTAATTATGCATTCGAGGAAATCGATCGCCTTGGATGAGCAGTCGTGTGCATAGGCAGCGGTGGTAAGTTAATCGACGAATCGTCGTCGAGTATCGGAAAATGTGTGTACTGTGCGTGAATCGACCTTGCATTGGCCTCGATCGATCGTTCTTCTGGCTTCGTCGCATAATGGGGGAGGTTGTAAGAGAGAGAGAGAGAGAGAGAGAGAAGGAGAAAAAACAAGCCGAGTCTTGCCTTGCGGTCTCGGGCAATCCTGTTACACCGGTACATTTGCCTGTTTGGCCGCCGAGTCATCGTTAAAAATGTCTCTTTTGTTATGCAGCTGACTTTTGAGTGGCGCGATCGCGCATCAAATAAGATGAGCGTGAGTGACTCTTTGGAAAAACTTTTCTCTCTCTCTCTCTCTCTCTCTCTCTCTCTCTCTCACGCTCACTCACTCTCCATGCGGCTGTTGATGCCTGCTTAATAATAAAGCCTATGTCGAGCGCGATTGTCATTACGATTGCTCATGAGGCGAGAGGTGCCCCATGCCCACGATTCAAACACTTAAACCCATTGTAATTATCTCAATTCGTGCGATTGGCTCGAGCGATTATTTAGATCGTTATTTAGATCCTTGGAGGAAATAACTAATAAAAATACGGGTCACGAGATTTTTCAGACGACTATCAATTTACGCTGATTAAGCGGCCCTTGTTTCATCGCGCTATAGCGTGCGGCTAAATACAAAAGTGGACGTACGGTTCTTCCCCTCCCCGCCCCGCGCCTTCCCCACATACCGTGGTTAGCTTTCGATTCCAATGGGAGCGCGACCAGATGATGCAATTCGATGTCGCCAGCCCTTGTGGTGAACACTGGGCATTGTCGGAGGGCGACTCGTGGATGCGCGTCTGAGGTCGCGATGTCGAGAGCCTCGGTGAGGCCATGCATGAAAGAGCGAAAGGAAAATTCGCGCGCGCGGACCACTTGAAAAATAGTCCCACTCGTGGAGAAGAACAATGAACGAGTGGCGGCGGGTGGCCGAGATACGCGCGCTCCGGAGACGAGAACCTGGGCCGGGTTATAGTATTACGGTCACTTTCTATTCTCCCATCGCCCTTCCCCGCCAATCGCACACGTAGCGGACACGTCGCCAGGACTCCGCGCATTCCCGAGTCAAGGTCGGCGCGGTGTCGGTGCGGTGACGGTGGTGGCGATGCCGGCCGACACAATCCACAAGGGAGAAGATATCTTTGTCTGGATTTACCAAGACTGTCGGCGATCATCGCCAGCTGGAATTCCGCTTTCCGCTTCGGGCTTTCCGCTATTTCCAATTTCAGTCGAGTGAAATGCTCAATGGCGTCGGACTTACGCTTGAACGGTAAATTTTCAAGCAACGTTAAACGCACTCTTCCTTCCTTACTTTTCTCTTATACTTTGAAATTATTATGAAATTCGGTCACCCGGATCAAAGTCTTTTTTTTTTTTTTTTTTTTTTTTTTTTTTTAATAAAGGAAAAATGAATAGTTTCTCAACGAAAATTGCTTTGGTAGACATTGTATATCTAAAGTTCGAAAACACTGTGTTGTGTGCAAAAGGGCCTAGCGAGAGAATACTTACTTTACTTATTTTTTTAAAGTATCGTCAGACTTTGGAAGGTAAGTAGCTATTGTAGACGCGTCACGGAGTGAAAGAGAATGAGAGAGAGAGAGAGAGAGAGAGAAAAGTTTTTCCAAAGAGTCACTCACGCTCATCTTATTTGATGCGCGATCGCGCCACTCAAAAGTCAGCTGCATAACAAAAGAGACATTTTTAACGGGGCGAGGGAGGTGGAGCGACAATGTTGATACTTTTAAGATAGACTACTCAAGAACTTTATGATACTTTGAATTATTTCTTATTTCAATATTTTCTGCGCGTTTAAACTCAAAAGATTTTGTAACTTTTACTTTTCGCAATAGCACCGAACAATATCTACTCGATATCCATACAAATTAATAGGCTATAAAACTTTTTAACAGCGCATAATACGCAAATGTATGTATACCGATCGATAGAAACATATGTAATGCCTATTAATTTTACTATCGCCATTGACATTCTAATACATAATGTATCTATTATTTATTATTTGATACAGGGGAAGGGGGGGGGCGTACCAAGTATTAAAAATTTGTTAGCTTTCGTTGACGTAAACTAATGAATATGCATTTTCCTTTTGCTCCATATGATTGTTTATCGATTGCACAATACGAGAGTAGTCAATACGGTTTATAGCTGAACGATTTATCATTTTTTATTTTCATTTTACAAATAATGTGCTCGAATTATTAATGCATTGACATTACGTAACACCAGAAAAGCTGTAGATTGTGAGGAGCGTATGTCAATTTATCATTACAAAGAAAATATTGAATATTCATTGGCTCGAAGTGACATTGAGGTGCCGGTGTCGTTGTACGGAAGGAGATTGAAAAAGGCGTCGCCAAAGGATCCGTGGAAGTATTCGATAAATATTATCTGGACATTTGTCGATAAAGTTGATAAGGCCAACAAGGCTCGGGTGGACGAGGAAGCTGAACGGGAGGCGTGGGGGGTAGAGGTGGGGAGTGTATCTGCCTTTATCGCTCGACGACCAGGGCATTTTATAAAGAAATGTCAAAACGCTCAAAGCGCCTCTTAAGATATTTCACGACGCGAGACTTTTCTAGGCAAGTCGAGCCGCGTAAACGCCAGCCCCCCTCTTCGAACGCTCTCACCAGGCATCCTGCTAATATACCGTTAAAATGTTGGCTCGGCTGCTTTCGGCGACGAGGCGCGATGGCAAAAGGCAACGCCGTATACGTCGGCGGAGGAAGCCGCGTGGGTGCGTGGAGGGACGACTCCTTCCTGGGTGAATCGCGCGCCAAGGTTTCCCGCTGCTACCGCGCGTTACGATAGTAATGGTGTTTTGATAGAGCGCCAAGGAGAAAAGAAAAATCGGAGGAGATCCTTAGCGCGATAATCCGACAGACGTTTTTCGACGTGGATCGTTGAGCGCGTCCGTATTAACCGAGACAAATGCTGCGTTTCGGCTTTCCCCCTTCCATTTTCCGCCGTCACCGTCGCCCCCACGACCTTCCCCCGTCTTACCGCCTTCTCAACGGCCCATTGACAACGATTTTCACGTCTTTTTATTTTACCTTTGCCTTTATACGTCTTACGCATGCTGTGTAAACATCGTTAGTTAATGCTACGCGATAAAAAAAGAATTTGATATTCGAAGCTAACTCGGTATTAATAATGTGCAGCTAGATAATATAGAAAAAGACAGAGCTTAACCGGCGATGTACGCAATGTAAGAATTTAAGAAGAGCATTTAATTCCGTATTGTATGAATTCCTCTTAATATGTGCATTTAAGTAGATTGTAGCGCGTATTTGGCGATCGATAATATAAGCAGCCGTGGAGATAATTGTACATTCCGGCAAGTAAATGATAATTATTATCACGAGCCGTAATAACTGCGATTTACGTTATAAGCAAAATATACGCAATGAGTCGGAATTAACTTTTATAATTGAACAATTGTCTTTTAATATAATGTTCTTAATACGAGTAATGTCATTGGCTTGAAAAGTTATATATATATATATATTAGAGAGAGAGAGAGAGAGAGAGAGAGAGAGAGAGAGAGAGAGAGAGAGAGAGAGAGAGAAGAAAAAAGAAAAATTGGGAGAAAAAAATATTCGACATATTTTTGTAATAAACCAACTTGTCTCTCGTATTGATCATTAAAAAGAGTGAAGTATACTTTTTGCACTATACCTCCTGTCCCACAATACCTCCATACGTATGTTCCACACAACGGAAGTATGTCGTAAAAACAATATAATCGTAGATTGAAGAGAACAGATACTTTTTAATCTTTTTACGTGTAACAATGGTAAACATTTCTTATTATTTGCTTTAATCTTTTTAGTATATTAGGAAAAAAAATGTTATTAACAACTTTTACAATTGCATTTGAATGAGCTTTGTTACTTATATTTAATTTCCAATGGATAAATTAATTTAGCAAAGAAATTTGATAAATGTGTTTTGAAAATTCCCTCTTAATTGTAAAATATTTTTATATAATTTCGATATTCCTTGTTGTAAGGAAAATTATTTAGTCATTTCAACCAATACTCGGTCTTTTATACGATGAAAAATTATGTAACGTAAACATCAAAGATAAAGTCTTTATTTTTAATATTTACTAAGCCATTATATATTCGGAGCTCTATTAGTCCAAATCTAGTTTAGAAGTCCATTTAAATCATGTATTTGTATGAAAATTTTCCTCTTTTCCTATCAATGGCATAAATAATCTATATTGTTAAACGTATTTACGGTTGCACAACATCAAATAAATATATGGACTTGAACGTTCACAGACTATTTCAATATAATTTTGGTTTAATGTCTATCATATTACTATTATTATTATTATTATTTTTTTTTTTAATTTTTCAGTTCTTGTGGATATACGCAAAATATTAATCCAACTTTTAAAGCATAAATAATTCTTACAACATTAAAAAAAAGTTTTATAGTTATTAATACTCTCGTACCAATGCCCTTTCTCTCTTTAATGTGAATGTTCTATACATAAAAATATAGCATAGTCATTTTTACCGAGCATATACAACTATTGCAATAATAACTTTTTATTAACTACTCAACTTCAGCGATATGTTCCATTTATTTTAAAAACATAAATTTTCTATTCCAACTGAAAAAGAGCAGTTAGATCTAAATTATATTATGCATTATTAGATTTAATTAATAAGGAAAAGGTATAACTATTATGACTTAGGTATTGAAATAAAAAATGGTACGAATATACCTCCAATACGCGTCAAATAAATATATTCAAATTATGAGATGTATATCTTGTCAAGATTTAATATGTAAAATTTATGGGATAAATGTTAATATTATCAAGTGCTGGATTACAGTATATTTTAATTTTTATTTAACCGAGTCGTATATTAAACTTATTATATCGATCTTTTAACGATTTATGAAGCTCGCACACAATTATGTTTTGCGTATTAAAAATCAATACTTTGAGTATCGGAGAAAGTAGAAGAGATGTCGTTTTTCTAACTACATTTAATCATTAAATTTTGATATCAAGATAGTCAATATTTTTTTTGTTCTTTGTGAATTGTTCTTAAATGAAACGCGTAATAACGTAAATTCATCGAACATTATAATCGATGTGTATACGATAATAATTTGCGATAACACGTAGCATTAATTATTTGTTTACACTTGTTTACTTTTACTTTTACAGCCTATTACCCTCTTGGCATAATTCTTATTATAAATTCCACTAATGGAAATGAAAATATTAACGGCCTATTATAAATATTATTCTGGTAAAGAAGAATTAACGAATTCTATTGGTTTCATCTGGTTTATCTTGGACGAGAGGATCATTAGAGTATAAAAAAAAGAAAAAAAAATTTCATTAAATTTCTCCAATTAGTTTATTAAATGATAAAATTTTGAAGTGTCATGGAATTTATTTATTTCTAGAATTACAATTGTTGATTTTATCTCGATTGTCCAGAGCAATGGCTACATAAGACAAACACACAAGCGATTTAAGTTACGCAATAATAACTAGACGAAGAATAAGAAAACATTGAACATACGTGGGCAAAGATTCCGTGGCATTTGGCTTATGTTTGCTAAAATTTCATGTTAAAGGGTCACTAGTCGCCCGAGTGATGAAACTCACCGATGGGGTGGTGGACCTGGGGTGCGAGGCCTGCTGCAGGAGTACCGCCCTTGAGTGAGCCGACTGCGGCTGCTTCATCTGCTGCTGTATGGCCGCGGCGCGCTGTATCTCCCGGCGTGAGGGCGGCGGGGGCGGGGGCGGGTGAGAAAGAGGCCTGCCCCCGACCTGACCACCGCCACTAGTGTTTCTTTGAGGCACGGGAAACTGACCCCAGGAGTGCCTCGACTGTGGGTAGCCGACGTATGCGCCCGCGAATTGGGCCGAGCCATTGAGGTGGGCTGGCGCCATGACCGCCGTCTGTTGGGACTGTGCCCCGTTTCGCATACTATGCACCGGGCCTTATCGCTTGGCGATTCACTCACTCACTTGATTCCTCGTAGCTGCTTCGCGCGTTTTTCGTTGTCCAGGCGCGCGTGAGGTATTAGAGTCAACTGAAGACGGAGATATAGATAGATAGTGCGCGCGCGCGCGTGTATATGTATATATATATATATGTGTGTGTGTGTGTGTGTGTGTGCGTGTGTGTGCGCGCGTGCGTGCGCGCGGGAGGGCGGAGGGGGGG
>NW_011948420.1:8074762-8096151 GCF_000503995.2 Ceratosolen solmsi marchali
CGTCACCTCACGCACATTTTTTCGTCGCTTGGTGCGATTCTTGGCTCTTCGACCTTGCGCTTACTTCAAACTTCTTTTGACCTCGCTAGCGACGAAAAGTGATCCCTCGGCGATCGCGAGTTATACCGTCGATGACAGCGTTAGGCGTGCATTTTTCACGTGAAAGCTGAAATTTATGGTTATGAAAGAGCTGCCATAAGCTGTAGGCATTAACGATATTCTGACGATTGCGAGACGTCGATGAGTTTTTTCCTTTTTTATTATTCTCTCGACCTCGGAGACCAACGCTTTGGAAAATAAACGGATATTTAGTTGACATTACGCGTTAGTGTATCTTCGAATAAGAATGGACATAACTCAAGGCTACCCACCCGTACAAAAAACTTTCACTTCAAATCTTGTTTGGCATATGTATTTTTTACCGATGCATTATGCTCGTTTGGTATTTCGTTGTAATAGACTTCATATAGCCTGGAGGTCATAGCCAATTCAATTAGTAGTACATAAATTTATTCGAGTCATTCGATCGAACCATTCATTAGATCAATCAGATTTTCCAAATTCAAATCGTAATGCATACGTTTGTATTTAAAATATTTCTAATAGTTTCATTATCCGGTGGCATTTTGGCTGCTCAAATACTTAAAAAGGCGTGTGCTTTATCGATCATTAGTAAGTGGTATGCTTATCTTCATTGTCACTTCATAAAGAAGATTATACGAAAAGTGCTTGAAACGCTTGTTTTTATCGTATAACAACAACGTGTTCGCTATCGAATTAAAAGCAAAATTCATGAAAAAGCTTTCCTAATTAATCTAGAAAAGCGAGAATATTTGAAATATTCATTATAGGTTTATTCGGAGATTCGTCCTAAATCATTGGCCAACTATAGCACTAAAATACTAAAAACAAAAAATGAAAAACCAAAAAGGAAAAAAAAAATAAAATAAAATACAACAAATGAAAACAATACGATAAAGATTATCTCTAAAAATTTTTTATCCTATACGCTCTTGATCTATATGTAGCGCTGCCTCGTGTTTATTATAGCGAAGAAAATAATCTGATGGAAATTCTGGTTCTTCTTTAAGAAACAAAACATAAAATATAAACAAAGAAAATGAAAATGATATGACTGTAAATTATAATGAAATTCACTGATAAGACTCATATAAATACTGGAAATTTGTGTAAGATAATAGTATCGTTTGCTCACTTTTCCCTGTATTTTTATTTGTTTTCGTTTTTTTTTTGTTTTTTAATGTTTTTTGTTTTTTTTTTTTATAACGAAACAGTCACTTTAAGTGCCACGTCTTTATACAAACTGCTTAAAAAAATATTATGAAAGTCGTAAATAATTACGAGCATTCGAAATAAAAGGTAAAGAAGAAGAAAAAAATTGTCACCGTACTTCCTGCACGACACGAGTACAGTTTACGATAAAGCTTTTAAACGATCCATAACGCGCGTAGTAAAGTTGCGACGATGCGGAAGCGAGACTTATGAGCTCTCTCTCGCTCAATATCATACGGCTGTTTGTTATTGTTCCGAGGCTAACGCACGTGAAGAATTTTTCAGCGCTAAGTGTTAAAATCATAAATAGAAATAGAAAATTTTTGTGATATGCAAGCGAACGGAATAGCTATCGAGCCTTTCATCACCTTTAACGAGTTTCGATTTCAGCGGCCTCCCACTATATTATGACCTTACCGTGCCTAAAAGCAGTCGATTATCATTATATTATCATTCTAATATTATCATTATACCATGTCGATTATCCATTACCTTCTTAAAAATTCCTTCACCCCCCCCCCACCCCCCACCCCCATCACCACTCCAAAAAACACCCATCACCCATCACCCCCAGCTCGGACGATCAAAAACGCAAAATGAATGGGCCAAGTGAAGAAGGAAACAATGGGATCCTACCTACCGACTAAGCCAATTGATACGCTCTCGCCTTTGTTATCGAAATCTCTTAATTAATGGGCATCGTCGCGAGCAATAACGTCGCTTACAATGATTCCATGTGTAACAACATCGACGGATGCCATTGTACGAGCTAATGTTTAAATAAAACTCGTCAGGCGCGCGCGACTTTTACTGCGGAGTCGAGCTGTCGACGATAAACGTCGGCAATTAACCTGAACAAGGATAATAATCCAGCTCTCGAGGAAATATCGCGGCAGTGTTTTTCACTCTCACGGGCAGCGCTCGTCGTCTTTGTTGCCTTACGGACGAGCATTTCCACAGAGCCCCGCCAGATAAGGCAACTTTTATATAGGAGAAAATCTTTCACTCGCCGGTACGAGTGCCAAGACAGACGGGCGCATATTCTCCGAGATCTCCGCGCCCATACATCCGTAATGAATGTCAAAAAAGTGCTCTCCCACGTACGAAGAAATCGCTTAAAAATCAATGTTATTATAGTCTCTCAGCGAGGAGAAAATATCCTTCTCGGTTAAAATAATCCCCGCGTTCCATACAAGTCAACGGGCGTAAGCATCGTAGGAGTATCTTTCACGATGAAAGTTCACCCAGCGCGGGAGTATAATTTTTCCAAGCCCATCATCAGCTTGCCAATACTTGCTTACTTTTTACGGCGAGCGGCAAAAGGTGCCGCTCTCCTAACCACGTCCTTTTCGCAACTGCGAAATCAGCAACGATGCGAAAGCGCGGCGAAAGTTTGCTCGCTGCAGGCCCGGCAGATGAAGGGGACACGAAAGCCAGGAGTGCGATAGTCGCGGGTCACCGTACCTGTCGTATCTTGAGATAGGTGACTAACGAAAATGAGGCACAAGAGGGAATTGAGAGGATTTGAGCTAATACGGTAGGTACAATGCTAGACGACCGAGCAATCTCTCTTGAGAATTATTTACGCCTTTTATTTCAAGGCTCAATTTTTATTCCTCCTTCTTTGCATTTGACCTGCTGATTAATAGCCCAGATTATACTCAAACTTGGATGATATTTTCGTTTGTATTGCTAGGCACAACTTTGCTGCTTCAATGTGCTTTTTCAGTACTTTTTGATAAATTTCAAGCGCCTATTTTTGTTACTAGTGCACGCGCGCAAACTATTGATTGTGCAATATTGATTAACTACTTGTCACATTGATTTTTCTAATAATATAAATTTCGGGCTCGCACGCGAATACAATGAGAATACATTATTCGAGACCCAATATGGGCTTGTGAAAGTACGATGATCGACTATTTAATAATCATTTTACAGTTTATATTAACAAATGTTGGCTCAGTCTGTTTATTCTATTTATTTATTTATTTATTTATTTTTTTTTTTAATTTTTTTTTCTTCTTCTTTTTTTAAAGAATCTTTTGTATTTATAGAACAAAGAAGCAAAAAGCATAAATAGAGCGCATAGCCTGACAATAATCTATGGGAATTCTTTGTACATTGAATTATATATTCATGACATGTATAAAATATGATACTACAAGGGTAAATGCAAATGTTTAGGGTACAATGTAAATTTTTAGCTTGATGCTTGTTAAAAGAATTTTCATATTTATTTTTTCCTCGTACGTGATGCGATAACTATTTTGTCGGTAGTCTCATTATTTATAGCAAAGCTTTCATAAAACTTTTATTATACAATTAAAGAAAAACGTAAAGTAGATAGGTGGATGGATAGTTTCAAGAAATATTTACGCTTACGTATAAATTTCTCTTCAAAATTCATCTAGAGCAACAATATATAATTAATAAAGTAAGGCAGTGTGCTAGGATATGAATAATCATTTATTCATTACAAATTCTCTGAAATACATATTCACTCTAACAATTTAAAAATCAACCTAATTTTGAGTATTTTTACTTATTTTATTATATCTCTTTAAAAGTACAATGAAAAAGAAAAAAAAAAAAAAAAAAAAAAAAAAAAAAAAAAAAAAAACAGGAGAAAATAAGAAAAATTGTTTAAAATATGGCGCTGCTACGGCTTTGTGGAGAAAATTACACGGTGCGGAAGGTGCTTTGGGACCGGAAACATTCCTTACTCAATGTTTGACGACGAACAAAAAAGGAAAAGCTTTTTATCTCTCGTCATGAATAACTATAGCATATATGCGGAAAAAGAAGCAATCTTTTTATAAAAATGGAACATTTCTAAGCGAGAGATGAACAAAAAAAATTCACGAAATATTCACGAAAATAATTGATTCTATGATACAAAAAAAAAAAAAAAAAAAAAAAAAAAAAAGTAAATTAATCGATTAATGTACATACATTCCTCCCAAGAATATGCTTATCTACCATATTTCATTCATTAAGAGCTTTTGAAATAAATTTTGCCGTCTATCTGACAAAGCAAAATTTGCGAAAAGTACATAAAAAGTAAAATTTCTGTCAGCTTGGAAAGTACACTAACTGTATGATAACTGCGCGATGTAATTTAAAGTTACAATGTAAAATGAAATTGTATTCTTTATGCGATTGCGATTTTACAACATTTAATAAGTAATTATTTGTCAGTAATTTTTCGTAAGTTAAAAAATTTCGAATTACTTTTTATATATTTTTACTCGCCAAGGATACATTTATTGTAAAATGAATGAATAAAAGAAAAATGTAAAGTAAAGAAAAATATAGTTTTCTTTCAAAGTTATATCAATATTAAGTATATATCGCTACGAAATAATCCCCTACCTCGGCCCGGGCTTTCAACATTCGTTTCAACATTCTTGTTTAAACGAGAAATTTGCATACAATTTTTACTTAAGTGTTTACGCTTTGGTCGAATTATCGAAATCAACAGTTTATTAAAATTTTATTATACCGAGGTTTACCATTATAATAATAATAATAATAATAATAATAATAATAATAATAATAAAAATATTCTTACGATAAGCAAGCATAGGCTTTATTCCGTAAATATTTGTTATTTTTATACTCTTTAAGCGCTCTATACGTAATACGCTTCTTTTTTTTTTTGCATTATTGTCAATTCCAGGATTAAAATGCAGTGCCCCTAGTGTATAGGAGTTAATGCATACTGATTATTTATGCAAATTTAATTCACATGACATTCATATAAAAAGGTAAGGGATTTCGTCGTGCCAAGAATGAAAATAATTATGAAATGTTATGAAAAAAAAAGAAAACAGTTTGTTTGCGACGTAACGTGCAATAATGTGACTATTGAACATAAATAATGGCGTTACGGTTGAATAGTTTTAAAAAAAACAATGCCGTACGTCTGGAGGGTCGAGTTTATTAAAGCTCCCTTGAATGAAAGCACTCTGAGAAATTATTTTATAATTGGAAAGCATAAAACTCGCGCTACAAAGTGCTTCTCGAATATTAAATTATTCAAGATAATCGATGGGCCGTTTACCGAGGGCAGGCGCACAAAATCTCGTTGCTGGAATAAGGTTGAGCTTAGCACGAGTGGTTGGAACAGTTTGTTTTTTAAAACCGTTTGCGCGGAATTCGTCGAAGGGTTTTGTATGAAAGCAAGTAAAGTTTGTCGAGACGTAGAGCAGGTAGAGAGAGAGAGAGAGAGAGAGAGAGAGAGAGAGAGAGAGAGAAAGAGAGGGCGAGCAATCCCGGCCGAGACTTACAAGCGACGCGTGGAAGAAAGGGAAAGCGAGAGATAAGTTAGGGAATTGGGCTGGTGAAGTAGGACGAGGATGAGAATGAGGATGAGGAGGATGAGAATGAGGATGAGGAGGATGAGGAGGAGGAGGAGGAGGAGGAGGAGGAGGAGGAGGAGGAGGAGGAGGAGGAGGAGGAGGAGGAGGAGGAGGAGGAGGAGGAGGAGGAGGAGGAGGAGGAGGAGGAGGAGGAGGAGGAGGAGGAGGAGGAGGAGGAGGAGGAGGAGGAGGAGGAGGAGGCCGAGTTGGCACCTCGTTCGAGTAATAACAGCCGGGTTGCCCTGCACGGGCTGACTGCGCAAAAATCTATTCTCCCTCCCTCTCACGCGCTCTCGTTCTCCTGGGGCGCTACTTTTTTCCGTTTGGCCTCGCAGCCGTTGTACGGACGGGCTCGTTTTTCCTAATGGGTTTCGGCGCGAACAGTTCGTTAAACGGCTCGCGAGCTCACGAGGCCACTGCACCTTGCGGAACTAGCGCTGAGCATAAACAAGGCGCGCAATTATAAGCCTCGCTCTTTTTGCTTTTCGTGTCGTTGACTCCTCCTTCTCCAACGGCTCGCTCCTCCCGACTTGCGTTTATCGCTTTGCGGTAAAGTCCGCGTGCCAGGCGTTTTCGCGAAGTGGATGGGTGCCTCCGGCACGCTTCCGGCACCGCTGATAAACGCCGATTTATTGGACAATTTGTCGCCCTCGATGTATCATTGAGCAACGAATGGCCGAGGCCCGGGAAATACCTCGGCGTTTGTCATTTCAACGCTACAGATGCCAGGTTAAGGCAAGTTTCATCGTCGCTCCCTTCTAATACGTCCAACATTTATCAACGGCGCTTTAATCAATGCTACGAAAGATTGTTCACCGCGTTCGTTTGCGCTGATAAATGCGTTTTCAGAAATACCTAGATCGTCGATTCCAACAAGTACGACAGTGAGACTTTGAACAATTAATTTTTGCCATTTAATGTGGAGAAGCGCATTGCCAATGGATGCATTAGCGTTGAATTTTTAATTACCCAATGAAAAGGGCTTGTATGAATACGGCAAGTTGTTCGAATAATGTTAAAGGGGCAGGAGTGGCGGAGATGGATCAAGTAAATTAATAGATAATGAGAAAATTAAATTCATAACGATTCTGTTGGTTTAATAGAGTACTATATCGTCTATCATTAAGAGATATTCGAATCGTTTTATAAATCTAAGAATCGATCGCACTTATTGACGAGGACGAGGACGAGGACGAGGACGAGGACGAGGACAAGGACAAGGACAAGGACGACGACGACGACGACGACGACGACAACAACAACGAAATAAAGGGCTTTGGTAAAAAATTATTTTTCATTATTTCAATGATTTATATTATTTTTTTATTATGGATGGGCCCTGACAGCATCCGACAAGAATTTTCTTTGTAATAACAATTATCATTTTCACAATAACAATGATTACTTTTTATAAATACTTCTTGTAAGTGGGCATTCGCAACGAATTATATTCCCGACGTTGATTAATGCCTAATACGACCATATACTTTATTTGATAATAGTGAATAATAGTCCCTCTACTGTAAATGAAAATTGTAATTAAAAAATTGTTGATTAATGCATAATTGAAGTAGGAACGAACGAGGAAGGGTACGTCACGTAGTGACCAAAGACAGACCCCAACAGAAAATTTATGAACATGGTTTTTATATGGACAATATTATGATTATAAAGCAGAACGAGGTGCTTATTAACAATGATCCAATTATGTTCGTAAAATAGAAAGTAAAGCGCCGTGGGCATTAGCCGGCAAGTCTCGCGAAAAAAGTAGGTAAAAGCACTCGCGGAGAGCCGTGCTGGCAAATTTTTTGCATTCCCCCCGCGAGCGTAGACATTCTCCTCGGTTCACAAGTCGTCGTAGTCGTTCGCGCCTCCCATTACGACGAAAGTGCGTCGAGAGCTCGACAAATAGTTTTATATAAAAGAGTTCAAGGCCGCGCTAGAGAGAAAGAGAGAATGAATCAGCGGCAGACAGCTCCTGCGCGCACGCGGCCTGCAAAAATTCATTAACGCCACGGCGGCGACTCTCGTTTTCGGGCTGTTGCGTACACACGGGACTTGCGAACTCCTAGGCGTAAATTAACCGAGCGACGAAATCCCGTAAGAGAGCCGAGTTGATCCATCCAATGAAAACGTGGGAAGTAGGCGCTACGTGTGAGGTGAAACAAAGGAAGGGTAGATTACGTCGTAGCTATTAACTTTATCGCATTCGCATTTTTGCGTTTCGTTATACGATCTATCCACTGGCAACGGCGCAACTTTGATGAACAAGACGTCCCCTAGGGTAGGTATTGGCTTTGTAGGTCGATCCCGGCCTCGAGGCGCACTCCCAGGATAATCGGGATCATACCTCAGCTGAGCCATCCTCCGTCGAGTTTCAAAAAATTATACTTCGAGCTCGCTTGTAATGCCAATTTCATACTTTAGCCGTGATTGGCATTTCGACTTTCATTTGAAATTGAATCCGTCGCCTCGTTGGTAGGAGGAAGATAGGCATTTGGCAATACCAAGGAGCTGCTCTTGTAAATGACGCGGGAAAAGGTGGAAAAAATTTCCATTTTACCTACTGGATGAAGGGAAGATGCTGTTATTGGAAATTAGCCCGAGAAATGACAACGGCAAAGCTTTCTTTTTTGGACACTCGGTCTTTCATTTTCATTTTCTCGTTGCTCTCCATGCCAATGTTAAAAGAAGATTTTTCCCAGTTAAAGTAGAATGAATCGACACGCTTTATTTTCATTTACGATACCGTTTTAATGGACTCTATTGTACATAATTGGGCCATTACCATCCTATTATTACCGCCTGAGGTACGACGATTTAAAACAGAAAAGTTCACATCTCTTTAAAATACTAGTTGGCCCACATTTTTATATCCCTCTTCCTACGCCAATATAAACAATAATTTATTAACTGCTCGTAAAAATTTGAATAACGCCAGCGGGATTCTCTTATTCGTTTGCGTCTCGTCCCGTACCAGGGGCTACTCGTTCTCTGGATTTCCCATTAACGTTTCACCTACGCTACGTCTACGGTGACTATTTTTGACGGGCAAATAGTGGCTCTTACCGATCGTCGACAAACTCACGCAAATCACGTAAGGAAAGAAAAACACCAACAACGAGAGCAAAGAAGTGACGGCGAATAAGAATGGCGAAAGGAAAATAATTGCGAGAGAGAGAGAGAGAGAGAGAGAGAGAGAGAGAGAGAGCAAAATGACAGCGGATAAATACACTTAAATATTTTGAAAGAACACGTGTTGTTGCTGTTGTTGCTGTTGTTGCTGCTGTTGCTGCTGTTGCTGCTACCACCGCCGCCACCGCCGCCACCGCCGACTCTCGTGGAAAAGGACAATTTATCACGTATTACTGGGGAAAGGAAAAAATACACCCGCGTCTCGTATGTGTATACGCATTATCCTTTTCCTTAAAATACCAAGGAACACGCAACACGCTGCCAGTGAAACAAAGAGCCGTCTAGGAGTAATCGGTCATTGTTAATCGACGAGCGTAGGCGGATATATCGAAAGACACGCGCTTTATTAGGTTGTGCCGCCTTACCGAAGCTGCCATTCGAACGCGAACACTTTTCCAGTCATACCCTAGGCTCCTACTTCAAAACCTAATCAATTTCGATTTCCACTTATTGTGCGCTCGCGAAGCTGACGAAATACTGACAATGGCGTTCCCTACCTCTTGCCCTGATAATGGTTGAATGGATTTCGTGTCAACATTTACGCGCTGTGATTATGCGTTTCCAAATGTTTCCATAGCGCTCCAACTTAACCGACCGATAACGTCACTGTCAATACGCTGTCGGATAAGCAACCAACATTTATCCTACTATTTCCTCACGACCTTACTCAAAAGCTACCATTACAATTAAATGGTATTCGCTGCGAGTCGAGTCAGCTGTTATTTATACATTGTCTTGGAGATAGGTGGTAACCGTTTGATCGATCGCCGAGTCAAATAAAAGTGCGAAAAGGTCGAAAACAATGGAGAGTTGCGAAATCAAATGCGAGGGGGAATTAACGTTAGCGTAAAAAAGAGGCAAGAATCCAGGCGGCAATGCGATTAAAATTAATCGCTCGATTACATTTTCACATTAAATTCCCAATAGTAAACGGACAATCGGCGATATTGTCATGATAATAGCATCCACGACCACACTTTACACATGAGCGAATTCGTATGAAGAGATGCGAGATTGAGACGAAGAGATGAATTATTGGACTAAAGACATTACTAACGATGCCAAGCGTCAAGAGTTTCCAAGGATCGTAAAAGCTCGAGACATTAATATGGGATTGTCGAACGGCGAGTCTTAAAGTTGAATGGGACGAGTGTGCGTGGGACCAGGAGAGCCATTTGGAAAAACGAATCGTCGTGAAACGGCAAGGAGGAGCGAGAGTCCATGAAAAACACAACATTATCGCTAATTGCGCGAAACTTTCACGCGGGCGTTTTCATAATTTGGCTCGCGTTGACAAGGGTCACGGACCATAGGTGCCGAATTACAAGGTCGCGCGAGCAGAGGCGCGGCAAATAGAACGTGGCTGGAAAGTAATCGTTGCTGATAATCGCTTACCGGGAGGGAGGGGGGAGGGGGAGAAATGCCCGAGCGCGATCACGTAGGCACTCGAATGGCACGATTTCCCCCATTAGCACGGAGAAACTCGCTCCGCCCCCGTAAATGCGAACGCACCCAAATAATAATTAGTCGAAGCCCTATCCTGGATGACAATGGGATTAGTGCCATCGTGTACAACATGGGAGAGTACTATGGGCGTGGAGGGAGGTTAGGAGGAAGGACGACGAGTTGCTTGACCCTCGTGAACAAAGCCTCGTTGCTTCCCGGTGTCGGCGGCAGCGGCGGCGACGGTGGCGTCGTCGTCACCCGAGTCGCGAGACGCATCCACTCGCCGCGACACGCGAGCATGGAAAAACAACGCGAAGCGGATTCCCGTTGAAGCGTTAAGAAGGTCGATAACGGTGTGGGTCGAAAAAACGCGACGGCCACGAACGACGATAGCTGACGTCTAAACGCCGGCTCGGTCGAATCGGGAAAGTATCTATCGCCTTCTCTCTTGGCTTTTTCCCGCGTCGTCCGTAATGTCTCGGCGAGGAAGAATCTCGTGCCTTCGCAAGCCCAGAGTTTCGTCACGTAAATTATATTTATCATCGCGACGTGGAGTTTTTACGTCGTTGATAATTATCCGTGATGTCTTATTTACCGGCGAGGGGTGTCGACGCTTACGATGCTTAGGTACGTAGGTACGTAGGTACGTAGGTACGTAGGTACGTAGGTACGTTAGGGGTTTGCGCTGGCCGGTTGTGGTTTCGGGCCTTGGCATCTTCAACGAATTACAACGAAATGACGTTGTGTATGGTTATCGTAGAGCGAGCTTAACGTAAAAAACACAGAAGAGCAAAGACTTGGTTAGAAATATGTTGGTGCGCGAGTATTATCGAATGCCAAAGTCGATAATGTAAATCGTTTAAAACTCGTATTTACTAATTAATCATAATGAATTGAAAGCGTCATTTCGGGCAAATATCCTGTTTTAATCGGCAGTCGATAGTCCGGCCACTGCTTCGTTAATTTTTTTCGTGGCGCAAGCATAAATAACGACGAAATGTGACTCATGAGCAAATGCCTCGAGACCATGATATTCATTCCAAAAAGATAAATATGGTTTATCGATAATTTTACGCAGGTTCGTTGAAAATGTTGTTTTCTTCAAATTATAACTAAACGATAAGAAGGTCTATTCCTATTCAAAAACTTTGGTTTTCGTCTATCATGGGGTCACGTACAATTAACGTGCTAATAATAGAGATATTATTATTATTATTATTATTATTATTATTATTATTATTATTATTATTATTATTAGTGAAATACTTTCTCTCTGCGTAAGAAGTATGTTTTCGATAAATCTGAATAATCTAAATTTAACTGCATATGTATTGCGTAGAGCCACTAGCCGGACAGGCAGATTAACAGAGAGGGAGAGAGAGAGAGAGAGAGAGAGAGAGAGAGAGAATTTGTCACACTGCAGGTATAAGCAGCCTTGAACCGAATAACATTCCTCAGTCATCTTTTGCTAATAACCAATAAAATTTGCGAATACGAAAAAAGTTTCTTACTTTACGACTCTCACAACTTGATAAAAAAAGAATGTAAATAAAAATGCTAAACGTATATCAGTAGTAGTTCAATGTACTTTTAAATGAACGCGCGCGCGCGTACACAAAGAAGCATTGGAGTTTTGCCAGTTGTTACTGATTTTCAAGCTCCTGTCCTCATAGTTTTTCAAGCATCCTATACAGAATGCATTCTTTACGATTCTGTCCACGCACATAAAACGTCTTATATACTTTTTTTATTAACAGAGGGAAAACGAATGATCAAGGGATCGTCGGTTTAGTGCTCATAATTTGGAACGAAAAGGAAAAGAAGAGGAAGAGGTATATAGAAGATGGAAAATCACTGTGCATCGTAACGCATTGAAAACGAGATTTTCGAGCTGACATTCCCAATTCGCCTCTCGAGATTGGCCTGGAATTAAAATCCACACGGTTAAAGTGAAAACCAAGGACGGGCAAGTTTTACTTACGAGCGAGACGCTATGTTAGGTTCCGAGCGCAACCTAACTTCATCAATCGGCCTTAAAATGCATTTTTCACAGTGTAAAGAAGAGGGGCCACGCCGTGGCGGCGCCACCCCCTCGACTCTCTCCCACCATTCGTCGGATACTTAAGCGCTCGATGGATAATACACGCGCACGAGAGAGACGCCGCCGAATGAGAGAAATACCCGGACAGGGAAATTTACAATATCGGAATTGGTAGTGGTCGGCTTGGAAAAAGAGAAAATGACGGGCTTACGTCTCAGTGGCCGCAAATTAACAAGCGTGAAGCGCGCGCTCCTACGAATATAATTTTAATGAGGAGTTTATTTATTTATTTATTTTTTTTTTTTCTTCATCGCCACTGCTGCCGCAGCCCACCTTCCTGCCTAGGAGCAGTTCCCATTCACTATTCGCGCGGGGCGACCGGGAGCCGCCGATGTGCACGAGCGAGATCGTCTAATTTATATAACGCAGCTCCCCCCCCCCCCCGGTCAACTGATCCCTCGCTCGGCTGCTCCATTCTATCTCGCCGACGCCTCGAACGGGTTAGTGAAAGTGACTCCGCAGCAGCAGCAGCTGCAGCAGCTTCGAGGCTCCTGCTCCACTCCGACCTCACGGCGCTCAAAAATCAGCGGCCGCCAAGTCCTCGTTGTTCACTTCCTTGCTTTAATCTTGGATTGCCGCTTCGCTACATCCACGGGAGAACTCGCTTAAGTAAGGATTAAGACTTTGCCATATACGGCTCCATATACAGCTTAAGCCCGAGGGAACTTTGTGCGCGAGCGACAACGGTATTCCGCAAATACTTGCGTTACATAAAAGTTAATTACGTCTCTGACCGTAGGGTTCTGAGTGGTGGCGGGGGGGGGGTGTTTCGAGCTCCATGTTTACCCTTGACTACTTGGACGACAAAATTTTGGTCAACTAGCTTATGCTCTTGACCGACGCATTGTTCTCTTAAAGTTTGTTATTTCTTGGCAATTACTCGTATTTATTTATCTTGGATAATAAGCGAGCATTGAAGTTATAAGCATTCATTTCACTCTTGAGAGACTTTTGTAATTAGGCTTTATGCTGAAATTACATTTCGTATATTTATAAGTACATACTGACACTAAATCTCGCTCAAGTGAGATGTTGCAGCCTACGATTTATTAATCGTAGTTTATTAATCTGCGTTCGCATATTCTCTATATATAACGATAACACGTATTAAAGAGAAAATTAGCGCTTAGACGAGATAGAAGACCCGATAGTAATAGATTCGTATTATCATTACTAATGATAATTATTCCATTCTCTACGTTCTTCTTCCCAAGAGTTTCCGAATTATTATACTTTGATGGCCTTTCGGCTTTTCGAGCTCCCTTTAATTTACACAAATCAATAGAAAAATCTTGAAAAACAAAAAACAAAAGAAACTAAAGCCAAAACAACAACAACAACAACAACAATAAACATCATCTTGAGCTTGTTGACATTTTAGAATATCAAGGAATACGGAAGAACGAGTGGATTAAAAAATAACGGAAGTAAAGTTATACAGATAAAACATAAGCTTTAAATTAGTACTTTGTCGTTATTGTTATTGTTGTTGTTGTTGTTGTTGTTGTCGTTGTTGTCGTCGTCGTCGTCGTCGTCGTCGTCGTCGTCGTCGTCGTCGTCGTTGTTGTTGTTGTTGTTGTTGTTGATGTAATGTTAGTCCCTCTAACGAATAACGGCATTTCAGTTTCGGACGAAGAAAGTTGCCCGCACAAAGGAAAATAATACGGTTATATTTAATTCTTCTGGCTAGCACGAACGCAAATTTATCTGAGATGTTTTTATTCATTTAAATAGGATACTGCAACGTTTAAGCTTTCACTGTAAAACACGCGTGATGCTGTTTTACTTTGAAAAACTATATCATTCGCGCATGGTTTTCTTCACTGGCACTAGAAAGCCACGAGCGAATAGATAATCAACGTTATTTGCTTTATAGTATGACGATAATTTAGTTATGCCATATTTATCAACCAAACGCTAAAAATTCAAAATTTTGGAGTAGAAAGTTCGGAAAAGGAAGAATAAGCGACTGAGCGAAATTGAAAATGTTTGCTCTGGATAATAAGGCAGCAAGTAGGTAGATCGCTTCTATAGCGACAGTCCCGTCCGTTTTTTTTTTTGTTTCGATAACCTCGAGAATGATCGAACTCGATTGTCAATGATAACTCGATACGAGACGGCTAAATAAACATATGAGACCGAAGAGATCTCGGGCATATTTTATCGGGATAAGTCGTATCGATAAGCGGGAGTCGTTGCGATGTCGGCAGTGTGATTTAGCGGCGGCGCTCGCTTTTCGACGTTTAGTTTTCGCCGTGAAAGTGAGGCGCGTCGCGGGCGGCGTTTCAAAGGAAATGCGCCGCGGAAAGAAAGTCCACAGGAAGCGGCGAGGCGCGGATGGAAAAATCGGCGTCTCAGCCGATCTCCGCCAAGGCTTTTTATGCTCTATATACAACGTTGCGCCTGCAATTGTTAGAATTGGCCTGCGGTACCCTACCGTCTCTTATCAACGACAACTCATCGTCGTCTCTGCATCTTATCTACCTCGCTGTAGAGTCACGGTGCTGCTGCTGTCGCTGCTACCACCATCGTAATCCCTAATCAATCAAATATTGCGCTGTTCGATTGCTCGATCCATCCGACGATAATTAAAAGCCGGCGTGCTGCAACGAAGACTTCCCTCGTTTGGAAATTCGACTGTGCGCCGTTTTACATTCGATTGGATTCGGCGGGAGTCGCTTGAGGGGCGGTTTCGTGACTTGGCCTAGTCTCTAATAAAGATCCGTACGAATCTAGCTGGTCGATTGCTTAACTCTTGGCGCTTCTTTCAAATTCTTATTTTCCGAGCAGCATTGAGTGAGACGTTATAACGAGTAGGTAGGTACTCTTTTGTGTCGCTTGCTAAGCTCGTAATTATAATATAACACTATTGAGGAAAATTGCGGTATAACGTGCGAATATTATATAGATATATCGTTAATTCATATTTATTATGAATTTATGCTCGTTAATTGTATGCCGACTCATCGGCCTTTTAATTGACTGGATATCATAATTATGTTAGAGGTAACGTTACATTTAATGCAATCATAATACATTATGAATCTCGGATAAATAGCCTTTTTCGTACTTTTCTTTTGCATTAGGGAAAACGGCTACTCATAAAGCCGTTTAATTAGATGAACGTAAGAAGTAAATTACGACTTAAAAGTGAATATGATTTGCCTGATGTATCGCGATTACAATACGGAGGGAGTATTTGAAGAAAAAGCCTAAGAGAAAACTAGGCTTGTCTAGTTTCATCAATTATTATGTTTTCAGGTGTACCTCTACATCTGTGAGTTTTCTAAATTTTTAAATAATTATTGTAATCAAGTGTAATAAATATTGCGTTTGATAAAAAGATTTTACGAGTTTACCAATTTTACAATGTCTATAGTCGAATGACTGAAACTTAATGTGGGACAAAATATTTTCTAAAGTGATGGAAGAATAATTGTTGTCATGAATTCTACGAAAAATAAACTCACCATAAAATGTAATAACATAATTTGTAATGTTTGAAAGTAAACGAAACAAACTCCATATATGTGCAATACTACGAAACACGAATTTATTAATTAATTTTTTTTTTTTTATAAAATCTTTAACTTATTCGTGATAATATACTATATTATTTTTACGGAATTTGCAATGAATGCAAATGGAATAATTCATGCTACAACGATGGGATAGACGTACTTTGATTTTTAAAATGACTTTCTTTCAAATTTACCTCGACTCCAGATAGCTAAAATTTTCATTTTGTTTCATGGTGAATTAATGCCGTTTTTTGACGATTGCAAGTCATTGCTTAACTTTTCACTTAGAAAGCACTTTACTTTCGTTCATTAAGCCTAGGTATTCAATCTCTCTCGAAAAGTGTTTTTAAAAATAACGAAAGAACCTTGAAGAGGTCAGTGAATTTTTTGTTGGACGACTGCTTAGTTTATCCAAGAAGATGTAAAAGATTAATATATTACGCCAAACATTTATATAATTTAGGCTATTTATTATAAAGATAATTGCGTAAATAACATCATAATCTGATACAATCCCGACTCTGATTGAATCAAAACACGACTACAGGAGGCAGACAGAGAGAGAGACAGAGAGACAGACAGACAGACAGACAGAGAGAGAGAGAGAGAGAGAGAGAGAGAATATATCCAATTGCTTAATACATAGTAAATTCATAAAAACACAGTTAAGCCATGATAAATGTCGCGAGTTCCATCGAAAATTAAATTCTTTCGTTCGCTAGCTATTTCGTTCGATGCAACTTTAGAATTTGCCATGGAGTTGCCATTAGTTACGTAAAAAGCACAAACGTAGTCACACAAAATATCATGGCGCGCACTCGGCGCCTAAAATCACTCGCGCGTCAAAATGCAGGAAATGCTCCAGGAGAGAGATAGAGAGATAGAGAGAGAGAGAGAGAGAGAGAGAGAGAGAGAGAGAGAGAGAAGGAGAGGCCTCCGGATCAAGACTCATCAACGTCTGGCGATACGCACTAATATCAGCGAGGACTATAATAACAAAAAGGAAGCTCTGTCGTACACACCCGAGGACGTCACAGCGTGTAAGCCATGGAGTTACGGGATCGGGACTCCACACGCAAACGCGCAGGCACACGTACACAGAGGAACACGAGCACACGGGCACACGGGCACACGGGCACACGAGCACACGGGCACACGGGCACACGGGCACACGGGCACACGGGTACACGGGCACAGGCACGCACCGGCTAACGCACCGCTTCTTTCTCCTTCGCGTCGTTGTCCTCGACGTCGTGGTCGTCGTGGTCGTCGTCGTCGTTGTCACCGTCGTCGTTGTCGTCACCGTCGTCCTGCTGTTTTGGCCGCGACGGGACGCAGACTGACACGCGGCTGCTCGAGCGCAGCGCACCAGCGAGTGAGAGGCCAAGAGGGCGGCAAAGAGGGGGAGAAGAGCCGCATTACGCGGGCCACGACGACGTCATCGGGGCCCCCGAGGCGTGGTGAGCCCGAGGAAAGAGAGACGGAACAAGCGGTAGAGGAGGGGAGGGGAGTAGACAAGAGAATGAGAAGGAGAAGGAGAATGAGGATGAGGATGAGGAGGAGGAGGAGAAGGAGGAGGAGGAGGAGAGGGAGTAGGAGGAGGAAGAAGAGGTAAAAGAAGGAGGAAAAGAAAACAGCGTCGTCTCTTGCCTTTTTTCATAAGCGCGTATCCTTATGGTTTGCGGCAACTCGATCGCCTCAGCGGATACCTTCCCTTTACTCGCTGCGTTGCTCGTGCTCCATCTCTTTCTGTCTGCCTGTCTGCCTGTCTGTCTGTCTCTCTCTCTCTCTCTCTCTCTCTCCCGCTCTCTCTCTTTTCTGCGCTACGTGCAAATGGACGATGCGCGACGGACTTGTGTGTCACGTGTATCACCAGCGCACCGCTCCACTACCCACAGAGACGCATTTGCACCTCCACGATTATCGTTATGTTTATCGAGATGTTTTCCGAGGTTTTGCCTCATTGGGCGCGCGGTCTGCACTTTGAAAACAGCATGTCGATAACATATTCAATTTCTTGAATAACTCGCGTGGGTAATAATAATCTTTTACATTGTGGCAAATTTAATACGTCCATTGCGGCAATATTATTTTACGCGACGATGAGCCTTGTAAGTAAACGTGCCCCCCCTCCCTCCCTCCATCCAAGTAACAATTCAAAGAATACATTATTTAAATGATTTTAAAGGATAACGAGACATCTACAAATCGCTATACAACTCGGCATATTTTCAAGAATTACTTTATTTTAAGTGCCTTATTCTTAATGCCAATAGCATCAATCGGGCATAAATAATAACAAATATTATTTGATTTAAAAGAAGGGCTTGAGTTAAATAAAATTATTGAACTTATTTAAGAATCCGTGCGGATCTTTCAGCTTGAGCTGCAACACATGCTCTCTATTACTTTCCTTTCATTTCGCGTCTCCGTAGATAAGAGTTTTATGAATTGATCTTAAAGTAAAAGGAAAAAGATTGAAGACAGTGAGTCTTTGGAAAAGAATCTTCATTTAGTCAGCTTTATTTACAAGCTAATAAAATAATACTTTCTCGGTGTACGTAAGTACAGACACAGGAGAGGCTCGGAAGAAGCCCGAGGTTGAACACGCCCGTGCAACATTTTTATGCTTCCCGATACCGTTGAAAAGTAAGAGAAGAAAAAAATTAATAGACTCTGCGAGAGAAGGCGAGCAATAACGTGCAATAAGAAGTGCAGTTTCTTCTTGGACAGTTGATAGTTAAGAGAAGTGGGAGAAAGAAATGGTAGAGTGAATGCGCGGCGGAAGGAGACGGACGGACGGACGGACGGACGAGGAGGGAAGAGGCTCCTCGGCCTGTAAAACCGGAAGTGGAAAGCGTTTCCGAAGCGCCATATTGTTTCCGCGCGTATACCATGGAACAAGGTCGTCGCAATGTCCAGAGAATCCGAACACTCTCTTTCTCTCTCTCTCTCTCTCTCTCTCTCTCTCTCTCTCTCTCTCTCTCTCTGCCTCTGTCAGCGCTAATATAAAGAAACAAAAGTACGTGCGCGAGAGAGATAGATAGATAGATGGGTGAGTAGATAGATAGATAGATAGATAGATAGATAGAGAGAGAGCATACAAAAAAGCTCTGGCGAGGTTCGACAAATGTCTCGATATAAACAGGCAACTGCCATTAATTAGATACACGACGTAGTGCTTAGTTGCTTGTGTATTCAGCCAGTGATATTTTTATCTAAATTTAACATGACCGAGCTTCCGCACTTACGCGCGCTAAAGCACTTTGTCAAAATGGTGAGAGAAATTTTCATGGATAGAATTGTAAATAAGAAAATGGCATTGGGCTGAATGAAAGAGAAATATTTGTGCTTCATCGCCGTTGTAGCTATTGCGGACATGAAATAAACAGTAAATATGCAGTCGATTACTTTTGTTATTATTTTATTTATCTTCTATTTTTTAGTTTTTATAGCATTTACAATCACATTTTTTAAAGATGATGCATCCGTTTAAAATAAATCTCCGCCAAAAGGAACATAATATTTTGCGCATTTTTTCTTCTCTCCCTTTACAACAATTAAATGCACAATGATATTTGGGACCATAAGTTCTTAAATATTATTGTTAAAATGTGTTTTTAAGTCGTTAATTTACATAAATTTCATTTACATTTATTTTACACGGCAACATCAATAAATCTATCTATGCTTTTATGCTAAAAATAGCATTTTATAAAGTAACAGTATTGTAATGCATATTTATAAGTAAATAATTTCACGTGCCAAGTATTTATTCTCTGTAATAAATAAGACTTTTTATTTAAGCTTTTGATGTGTTTATTGGGATAATTATTTGTTATGATCATATCTATTTTCTTTACGCAATAATGTTTTATTTACATAGACATTTCATATATAACGAATCCAAATTACATTATTTTTCATAATATTTAATGCAGTAGAAAAACAAGAGAGAAAAGAATGTTAGTTGCATTTTTACCTTAGCGTAACTGTTTTAATATTATTAATTGTAGAGAGAATATGCAAATTAATTCGCCACTTTCACATAAAAATGCAATGAACGTGCAGTCTATTTTATGGGAGCATATTCAGTATCACGTGATGAGAAGCCGATATAAAGGGAAAGGTCGATAAAATTAAGAAGAAGAAGAAGAAGAAGAAGAAGAAGAAAAACAAAAGAAAGAAAGGAAGAAAGAAAGTAAGAAAGAAGAATAATAATAACAATTATTGTGATAATAATGTTAAATGGCATGAATGATTGTTTGCGAAAAATGTAATTATAGGAAATCAAAATTGAAATAAGAAAAATAATGTAGAATAACGTAGGATCGATTCGATTACGCGTCATGTTTTTTCGGAATACCGACAGTATGAATTTTCATGTTTATACGTTTATGGATAAAGCCAAATAGCGTCAATTATACATGTAAATGCAATAAAGGTCAGTTTTATATTAAAAACGACCTTTCCCTATTTGTTTCAAATCGGCTTTACCAATACGATTTTTAACGAGAGCAACGCCGAACGCACTAGCACACATTATAATTTCAGCAAATATTCCGAAAGTAAATTTAATTAATCGTATTTGTCCATTAAAGGAGCACGTAGCGAAGTAGCATTAATGATAATTTATGGAGCGATTAAAGGGAAGAAAGAATGAACGGGGCCGTATTGCGGATGTCCAATCCGCGATCGTAAATACGACTGACTTAGCAATAGTTAAGGAATTGTGTACATGGGCCCGACGAATAAGAGCGAGCTAATCCGACATGTGATTGTGTAAGTTGGAGCAGCAGTATGAATTAGCGGCAGAAAGTACGTAAGTGGAGAAAAAAAGTTTCCGCGCGATGATTCACGGCCACAGCCACCACCACCGCCGCCGCCGCCGCCGCCGCCGCCACACACGTCGCCAAGCATCTTCATTAAACTATGTCACGTGCCACGGTCTATCCTTACTTCGACTTAGCGTCGATCGATCCATCAAAATCCGGGAGAGGCTCGAGCGTAGCCGAGGCATTCCGCATTCTATCGACGCACCGATATACCGCTATCCTCGTTCCCGCTTCTCCTCGTGGTGCGCGCGCGCGCGCCTCTTCCAGAAGCGCGATGTTAGGCTCGATCGCGGCGTTACTCGGCGCGGTCACCGTGCAACCGGGGGACGAGGAGCTTCCGGGTCCCTGCGCATTGCGCTCACCTGGTCATCGCTCTTCTTCTTCTTCTTTTACTTCTGCCTGGCGCTTCAAACGCCCCCACCTTTTTAACGCTTCTCCTTACTTTATGGACACTTTATCGCCAACGCCGCGGCGATAATACGACTACCGGCAATTACCAGTATGGCGTCGCCCGGTTGGAATTCGTCTTATCCCTTTGCTCGAGTGCTTTTTCGCATTCGAATATCAGGCGGTTTGGTTTCGCGGTTTCCAGGCTGATTTCCAAGCCAACCTCTTTTTGGCGATTTCACTCGCG
>NW_011948420.1:8096161-8100420 GCF_000503995.2 Ceratosolen solmsi marchali
CCCCGCCCCCGAGTACCATTCGATCCGGCAAATTCGGATACTCCAACGCGATACGAATGGATGATTACTTCTTCTTCTTCTTCCTCTTCCTCTTATTCTTATTATTATTGGCTGCCTTGAACTTTCAATGATTATCATTATTCCGGCTCGAAACGATACGCTTCCTTCGCTCATAGAAAGTTTTTGTTTTGCACGATCCAGCCGATGCAAATTTCAGGAAGAAGCGAAGTCAAGCGTCTAACGAGACTCTCGACATTCTCGTTCATGACCTAATCAGACAATGTCGATTGTTAAATTTAAACGTTACGGTTTTTTAATGCACCACAATGATTAAATTATAAATCACGCTAGGCTTATATCTTCATTTAAATTTGAGATTTTTTTTAATTAATTCGTCGACGAATGACACCATTGAAAAACCGATGATTTATCAAATTGAATAACGTTGTACATTATATTAGATGTATATGTATGCGTGAGCAGGAGCTTAGAAATAAAGTCTGCTTGTGTCGCGATTGATATTCGTACAATTATACAATCAATAATCTATACTATTTTATCGAATGCTTGTTTAGTCGTGCCATAGTATTTTTAATGTAGTACATTGTACTTTTAGCCATATTTATAAATTGTTGAATACGATGAGAGTGAAGTAGATGAAAGGCGTGATTTAAAAAATTACAATCTCCATGAGAGAGATTCTAACATACGCTAAAAAATAAAAACAAAATAAAATAATAAAGTGGAAAAGTATCGTAAAAGTAAAAACTAAATAGTTTATAGTCAAATATTAAGAGAAATAGCCCAGGTCGATGTCGCTGCGGATGGGTGCAACGAGCGCGCGCGAACAAAATCAAAGATTTCAGTAGAGCCGAAACCGTGATAAAGCGCGGGCCCCGCGCACACGGTGGCAGCTCAGTAATATGTACACTCGTTACACAAGATCGTGCAAGTGGCGGCCGCGCATTCTCGTACGCCATCCCGAAGATATAATATGGTAAAGTGAAAGGCGGCGGCGGTGGTGGCGGTGGTGGCGGTGGCAGCGGCGACTCGCGGTCCTATACGAGCGCATACATTGTGCATGGCGCGCGTGGCCTCGACAAGTTAGCCAAAGTTAGTTGGGGTAATGCATTTAAAGGACGAGAAGGGGACCCCGCCTCGGTACGCCCAACCGCGCAAAGCCACGCAACGAAAATGGAAGCTCCCAAGGACTTGGGGCCCATTCGCGTAAGAACGTTTCCCTTATAAATCCCCAAGCACCACTTTCTGCTCGACGTGTTTACGAATGAATATTGGACAGGTATCGCAAGCCCCGCAGGTCGTCGGGATTTGGAAAGTTCGACGAGCGATAGCACTGGCCGGCGGAACTATTACAGTTACTTATCGACCCATAAAGAAAAAATACATGCGTGCGCTTTTTCGTTTTAAGTGCGTTTTAAATGCCCTCGTTCCGTGCATCCGTGTGCTAATCGAGAGAGGAGTAGCTTTAAAGTTTCCGCGTGGCGTTACGATTAGATCTCTCGTGAGTCGACAATTTAATGTTTGCCTCTCAACGGCGTCGATTTTAATTTTAAATTCTGCTCTCGATGCTCGACACTTTTATTGCCGTTTTTTTTTTTTTGTCTGTCCAAGTTTTCGAAAATATTTAGCCCACAAGGACTTGCAACCGAAACTCGGGCTATTATCGATCGCTCGAGACGAATAATAATCTTCCATCCCATCGTTTATAACTCGTGTTAAATATAGCCCCCCCCTCCCCTCGCCCTATCCTCGACCCAAGTCTAAATTGTTTTTCTAAATCATTGGATTCACTATGGTTCTTAAAAAAAAAAAAAAAAAAAAAAAAAAAAAAAAAAAAAAAACCAACCTTTTAACGATTTAAACATTCCCTTAAATTTTAAATAAATAAATGAAATACGCATTTTTCATTCAAGGTGGTATATAAACGGTAAATAGTTTATAAATATAAAATATATAATTAAATTATCCTATCGAGTTGTAAGAAAGGCTGCAATTTATTTGACCTAGATATTTTAATTGCCTTAACGTGAACTAAAAATTAATTTATTTATTTTTATTTTTTATTTTATTTTGCATTTGATAAATTTTCAACACGACGACTTTCGTCCATGATACTTCACGAGTAATATTTAAAATATCGCACAAGACTGTAAATGAAACAAATTATATATAAATACTGGGTGACTTAATCGTATTTAATATGGAATGACGTTCGTCAAGTGTTTGACATGGAAATGAAGGAAAATATCACCGACTATAATTAATATACAAGCCTCTAATTCTGGATCTAAACTTATTAAGCAATTAGTTGGGAAATAAAAATAAATTTTTAATTTAAGGCGTGCACTGTTGTTAGAGTGAAAATTTTTAAAAGTATATTTAGCCTTCCGGTTAAATGAGGCAAAATACGTGGAGTACATTCGATTAATTCGGGTTGACAGATGACCATAATAAACCATCGTTTAATCGATCAATTTTACGTTATTTTCGATCGATCTGTGTATATTGACATAAAAGTGGGGGGTGGGAGGGGGGGGGGAGAAGGCCGAATTATATATAGATAAATAGCCATTTTATCTGGTTAATAAGCACGAATTATTATATAGATAAGCTAAACAAAAAAGAAGAAGAAAAAAAAAAACAAAAAATCTTTTATCTTCGTCCCGATGTATCGTTATAACGTTGTAATGTAAACCAAAGTAGCTGCTCTTTACTACGGACATTATCCATCCGGTATTAGCTGATAATTAATTTGCTTGTATTGGAACGTTCCGGCCCGTGTCGTAAAGCTTTCCATTCTCATGGAAACGCGCGACTAAGCGAGTGAAAGCAAAGCATCGTAAGTAACTCCGGCGCTATTGTCATACAAACTGGTAGTAGCGTCGATTATAAAAGGCAGTTTGTAAAGTCTTACTCGGATAAACAAATGCGACTATCGCACAAAAGAGCGAGACCCGAGTGTCTGTACGTGACTATTGTCGGCAGCTAGTGAATGACGCGCTCAAGATCCCGCAGGAAAATCTCAGATCGAAAGCCGCGAGTAGCAAGGATTTCCACTCGCGGGCCTATTAATGATTCATAGTGGCCAGTCCGTAAGGACGAGTTTCTCATGCGTACATCTACTCTAAAATCCCAGAAGGATCGTTTAATTCCCGCCCGGTCTTTCCAACAACGATGCCATTCGTAGACCTCCTCGTACCACGACTAGCTGGTGCCTCCTCCTCCTCCTCCTCCTCCTCCTCCTCCTCCTCCTTATAAATAAGAGATCGAATCGCGGCACATACATTCGTAAATAAATGGTTTATGAGATCGGGTGAATGCGCGGAACATAGGTTATTTCGGTCGAATTTTCAAGTAATCTACACCAGCGAACGTTTCATTTCATTCCACTTAAGCTCTTCTGCTATTCATTTATTATTTACTGCGTAATGAGCAACATTTACGTGCATTCATATGCATGAGCGGCTCGTAATAAGAACTTGCCTCGTCGTTGGAAATTATGAGAGAAATGGAGCCTCGTTAAGATTTAAATTATTCGTTGAAAAATAGAGCCGATCGTGCCCCTTTAATTTACGCTCAAAGTTTTTGTTTATACTATCGACAATCTCCTAGTCCGCGGCTCTACGTATTGATTTTATATCCCTGTCCACCGATATTGCTTATCGCATACACACATCCGTGTACTCTCATCGAGGAAATGGAATATGGAGTAGAAAGCCGACGATGGTGAATTGTGTTGAGACAAGAAGGCTAAAAAAAAAATTCATTGGCCAAGCGCTATGATAGAAAAGAAACGAGGCGACGGATAAAAATAGGATGAGACTCCGTTGGACTCGAATGAAAGGTGAGGTATGTACGTATAGATGTTGGCGCGATGTGCATATGAATTTTTTTTTTTAAATATGCCGCCTAAAGAAATGTCATGCCGAGGCATAAGAAAATCTTCGTATTTTTGAGCCGATCGGGCCGAGGAAGGTAGACGAATACGTGGAGTGGGTGGGGAGGAAATTTAGAATGAAAAAAGGATTGGAGAAAGCGCACACGTGGGACGTAGTAAGCAGTCGCTAATGTTGAGTGAGAAAGAGCGAAATCGGTGCATATAGTTTTTACTTTATGTGCCATTGCCAACAGTGTAGATTCTATTTCTGTAAGCGCTTTCTTCGCTTTTTCGTCGATTTGTCACGCGATATCATGACGTGCAATAATTTTACAGCATTTGCTAATAATAATCTTTCACC
>NW_011948420.1:8100512-8115838 GCF_000503995.2 Ceratosolen solmsi marchali
CCCGCCCCCCCACCCCCCCCCCCCCACCATCCCTTCATTCTTTATTTATTTATTAAAATTACCTCTCGATCTTGAGGACGTTCTCGATCTTATTTTATTATCCTATGAGCTGCACTTTATGCATGTGTCTAATATATATTTTAAATGTATATACGTGAATCTGTATTTGATATAATTGTAAATGACAAGCCAAAAAAAAATATTTAATTTTATGCGCACTCAACAGGCGCGAGAAATCCTAAAAACAATTCATCAATATATAAGAATTTCTCATTTTTGTTTAAGAATTTAAGAAATTAGAACGCCTATAAATTAAACAACTCCATTGTGATTCACAATACTTTTAACATAAAATCATAATTATACTAAGCTTACCTTATTATAAGATTTTACGAACGTAACGGGGTATCTGTAACTCACCTGCGAAGAAAAAAAGAAACGATTTAATTTATTTTCCTGTAAAAGTTCAAATTTATCGCGACTATTATTATCATTCGTATTAAAATTGTTTGTATGTTCGTATATTAGTAAGTGCAAATGTATTTTCTTTTTGTTTTCATGGAAAATTGAATTTTAGGATTTTTATATTTGTTTTTTTATTTAAAAGCATTGACACTCGCCACATTATCAAACTCTCTTACTTATCGGTGCAATTTTATCATTTATCTTAATCACCTTTCTAATACATAAATTATTATTGCAATAATTTAATATATAATTGTATTTTACAGATTTCTATATAAAAGTCTTACTTCTCACACGTATTATAACATGTTTTTTCGTCGATGATGAAAAAAAGAAAAAAAAAAGAAAAAAAGTTCGTTATTTATTTTTATTTTTTTGTAATTATAATTACGAGAAATATTATTCGACATGCATAACTCAGGAAAGTAAAGTATGTAATGATATACGAGATAGGATATCGTAAAAATGAAATGACGCATTGGCGGGTGCGTTTTCTTGATGACAGCATCATACGTTTGACGAGAAAATGTTCAAACCATAATGTTTCTTAAGTATTCATACGAGATGACGACTACGTCAGCATCACGAAAAATATCCTAAACCTCGCCTCAATTACTTATTTTGTACGTATTATCTCAATTGTTTTGACAAAGAAACGACCTGAATTTAATACTCGATTGTAACGGCTTGTTTGCAAAGTTACGGCCTTACATTGTTCCATATCTCGGCTTTTCCAGCGTAGCACAATATTTTTCTTGTGCTTTATCTCGACTTTAAAGTACGTTAAATACTAAATAACGTTAAGTAAGGCAGGATATGTAAATAGTTACGTAAAATCATGGTCATAACGTATAGAAAAAGAGACTGCACAACGACGATGATGAAAATATAGGAAATAACGTTGAACACGGCAACGCAGAAAAACGTCCTTCGCTACTTTACGATCTGGCATCCGTATCTAGATTATAAAATAACACATTTTTTCTCGTCGGCGGACACATAAAAGGGCAATCACGAGCTGGCGATCGCGACGCGTGCGATGCATGCCATAATTACTGCGTACCCGAAAAATTCTGATATAAATGGCGCCGGGTAGGACGAGGAAGCAGACTACCAATGTCGCAAGCCCACCTTCCTCGCGCCCAACATCCGGGAGAATGGCCTCACGGGAAATGTCGGAGATGCGATGCATTAACGCAAGGGTCCGCTCCACTCGACACTCCTGGCTAATAGCTAATTGCTTCCTCTCTCTCTCTCTCTCTCTCTCTCTCTCTCTCTCTCTCTCTCTCTCTCTCTCCCTCTCTCTCTCCCTCTCGAACTTTGCTCCCTAAGCTTACACATCCATTACCGCGAGCAACGCCGTTTATTTAACAAGACGCTTACCTCGTGAGTTCCTCGGACAGCGGCGACGGAATCTCAGCGTCGAATCAGCCCTCGCATTACACTGCCCCCAATTTTCTTTTTCATCGAAGCGAGCAACGCCGCTATGAATTACCTTATATCAGCGGGCCGATGAAATCGAGCCGTAAAAATCGACAGAATATTCATTATGTAAAATGTATCGCGCTGAATGGAACATAACTTATTTCTTTTGCTTTGTCGTTCGTATGAAATATTTATTCATAGGCAATGCTATTGGGAGCCGAGCTTAATAATATTTATATTTTCATTAATAATAACATCTCTATGTTCGTTAGAGAATTCGCGAGTTAAATGTATAATGCCTTGCTGTGCGGAAATAGAGCATCGTTGTCATGAAATTACAATGACATGAACTAATACCATATAATAATTATTTAGCTAATGATTATTCTTATAAAAACGCTATTCCTATAACAATGATGCCTTTAATATTCGTTACAATATAAAGCTATATAATATATTTGCGCGCTCGCGTGTGAGTGTGTGTGTGTGTGTGTTATTTCCAACGATTATAAAAATAATATTTATATCTTTAAGAAAAAGCTAAAAATAACTTAACATTTATTTCCTTTGTCTTGCATAGTATTTATTATGTTTTGATAATTATATATATTTATTGCCTTTGTTGTGCTTTTTCTTTTTTTTTTTTAATTTCCAAATAGTTTTTCAAGACAATAGATATAATAAGAATATGCAATTAACCTCATTTCCAAAATATTTTCATATGATTGTCACCATACATTTACCGAATGTGTAAGTTAACGCGTGTGTGCGTAAGTGCGTGAGTGTGCACACGCAACGATATATATATATATATATATATATATATATATATGCACACACACACACACACACACACAATATACACACGTAATATCTTATCAAATTGCAAAACAATGAGTTTTAATAAAGTATAGATTAGAGTTTGCATTCAAACTCAACATCCTTATTATCATTATTTCTTTAATGATTCATTTAGTATAAAAGAAATTAATACGTTTGTGTAATCACATAATTTAAAAGTTAAAAACCAAGTAGATAAATTGACACTGTCTTATATCACTGATAGTAGTTAAAAATTTAATTTTTGAAGAAAAAAAATGCTTAAAAAGTCGACTGAACATATATACATATATATATATATATATATATATATATATATTAAATAATATATAATAAAAAATCGATTAACGATAATTTAACTTAATTGACAATGTCGTTTTCCTACATTTTCGATAAACCTATAAAAGCTTGGACACCTAATTACAATAATAAATAGAATTTTTTAAGTTATCTTTATCGAGTATTGATTGTAGTTTATTTAACAGAAAAGTTTTTCATTAGTAGAGGAAGAAATTTTTCTTTCAAATTATAGGAAAGTATGAATATCGTGAAAACTTTTTATTAAAAATTTACAATCTTAGATATTAATTTTTCTCAAACATATAAAAAAAGTTATACCATAGTGTGTGACAATGCTCGTATGTCTTTGCTCTCATAATGATTATTTTAATAATGAGTAAAGGAAATTTAATAATTTTAGTCTGAACATTACTTCTGCAGTTTCTACATCGCATTACTTTAAGCCAAATGATTAAATTTTATTTATATTATTATTTCGTATAATATAGAAAGGAAAACGAGAAGAAGAAAAAATGTTTTAGTCATGATAATAGGGCGAGTCTGCTTCACGTTAATGAACCGGAATATTACGGTAAACAAGAGTGACAAGGTCATTCACATCACTTTTAATACGAACTATTCACAGAGAGTTCCTTTTTCAATATACGGTACTTGGTAATAGATAACTTATCGACCAACTTTATGAAAGTCGGATACTTTATTATAGGATATGAACAGGAAATCGTAATTACGATTAGGAATTCATTTCAGAACTCTTAGCGCACACGATTCCTTAGGTCCATTCAATGTTCAATCAAATTAAAAATAACATAATCCCATAGTGTATCGTGGACAAAAATTGAATGACAATCTTTAAAAAGGATGTAAGAGATATAACTCTTGCTTAACATAAAAACAAAAACAAAGACAAAAAAAAAATTTAATTATTCATACATCGAGCGGACAATAAAGCAAAATATTTCAAAGCTCGTTTTCATTATAGGAAGAAGGAATGAATATTTAATGAACATAATGTTAGGATGCTAAGGATTATGCGGTAATTTTAATAGAGCACAGCTGTTGTAGGGTGGCAAATAATGTGTGCGCGATGACAATATGCTATTATGAAATAGAATAAGTAAACACGTGAAAAAAAGGCTTGCAAAGTACGAGAGCTCGAAGACTTCATAGAAATGGCAAAAAATACGTATAAACATATCGCAGAGACAATTCTGGAGATCGAGTACTTTTACCATAATGAGAATACTGAAAAATTAAAGGAAATAAGAATTACAAAAAAAAAAAAAAAAAAAAAAAAAAAAAAAAATTACATAATAATAATAATAATAATAATAATAAATGAAAAGAAAAACTGAAAACTTTCTATGTATCAACGGTATTTATGACAATAGAACGACATATTTAGTACTCTTCTAATCTAAAGGAACAATGTTTTTGAAGAAAAAAAGTGATAGCTAATATGGGAAAATGCTGTTTCCGCTGCTAAGGGGTTGTGTTTAAAACAAGAGAAGGAAGAATCATTTGCAATAATAGAAATACGAACTTAAATATTTTTTAATCATTGAGTGAATCGGCGGTAGTCACAATCCAAAATGCTCTTAAATATTGAAATACAATACTAATAACAAGCTAAATTTTTCTTTCTAACAATGTATCGAGCAATTTCTAACAAAAAGATCGAACTCTTTTGATTCCCAAAAGAGTTTGAGCGATAACAGACATACAAGAGCAATCGAATCGACCCCGCAGAAGTACGTCCGAATAGGCAAATATTAAAAAAGAGAAAGAAAAAAAGAAAAAAATTGTTGTTGACTTATCGAGAAAGACGCGGTTGGACCGGGATGAGTATCATATTAAGATTGGAAAATAGTCTTTCGGGGTTATGGTTATCTTTGCAGGTAGGAGACCGAAAGTCTGATCGACATTATTTATCATTGAGCATCACCTAACCGACTCGACTCGTCGAGACGACATATATTTACCGTTAATTTCCTACCGTCGATGATTAAGACAGCTATGTAGAATGCGGTTAATGTCCTTACTAAGAATTAGCTCTGAACCGTTTCGATTTTTCGCAAGGTGAAACGACCTCGTATAGGGTAATTTCAGTGCGATAAATTAGAATCATCATTGCCAGCATTACGATCTTTCCCTCTCTCAAAATGGATTTGCTTGTTTCTCACTGTGTGTGTGTGCGCGCGCGTGCGTGTAGATGTGTGGATGGGAGAAATAAGGCTGTTGTCTAAACTGTCTTCAAGTGTGGCGGATGGGGGTGGGGGTGGGGGTGGGGGTGGGGGTGGGGGTATAGGAGGACAAATAAATATCGAGAGTACATTATTAATAAAGGTCTAATGTTTGCGATGATAATATAAGATGTAATTCATTGTATTAAAATGAACTGAAATCTTATTTATTTTGCAAGACATTTATTGGTGAACGTTTACGAGGAATTAAAAATTTGAAATAATGTAAGCATCCAGTCGTAAAGAGCATTGAGTATTTTTAATTATCTATAATGTCTTGACACAATGTATTTATTTATTTATTTATTTTTTTATTTATTTATTTATTTTTTTCTTTTTATTTATATATTTATTTTTTTAACAAAGAGCATTCAAGATGTATAATTAAGAGGCAAGTGGAACATGTTATTTTCTCCATTTAAAATAAAATTTATTCAAAATATTTTTATTACCGTTGTTAAAATTTATTACGATCATTTGCACGATTCTTTAGAACAGTAACATATTTAAGTGTGCGTATATCATATTATAATTTCTAAATGCAAATATAATTTAAATGTGCGGGAGCAATTAATTTTTCCAATGTATATGCTACATTGCCCATACTAAAACGTTCATAAAGTAAGTATAGTAAAAAGTATTGCGATTAAAATTTTATTTTTCTGTTGCGCTGGTCAAATCAATAAACCCCCAACCCCCACCCCTCAATCCACACCCGCCCACTGAACGCAGTAGTGATAATAATTTAAACTAATGCTAATTGCACGAGCTTCCAGAAATAATTGCAAATCTTGTGAGCTTTAAAATATTCCTAATGACCGAGCCGAAGTTGATTACATTATTAGTGCATTTACCCGATGAGAAATTGTGCAGAATTTAATCATCAAACATCACCTCGAATTTACACTTAGTAGAAGCACACATTTCACCTAGCGAATAATCAATTTTAATCACCAATACTTTGCCCGTATTCCAGAACAGCGCTAATGCGAATTTAATATAGCAATAATGTTGTATAAATTTTATGCACATCGGACAAGGTCCAGCATCAAAACTATGTCAATACAACGAAAATCAATATTTGCAAATAACTTGGTATTTTAAATAAATCAAACTTTGCAAACTTTGAGAATACTTTCTTTGTCTTTTTTCTTTTTTTCTTCTTCATTGAAAGCAATTAGTTGCAATGTTTCTGTATAATATTATTCCACTTTTATCGATCGTACGATATAATCATCTTATATTAATTTAGATTTAAATTTTATAAAAAGACAATTATAAATGCCAGCATTAAATAAGTCACGTTTATTGAGTGATTAACTTCAATATTTACTTAACGAAAAAAATGTGAGAAATTCCATTTAATATAAGTACTGTTGAGTACATTTTCACTTCACATAAAGTAACATTTGGTTAAACCTCGGTAAAATATAGTCAACTTTGTAAGCTAATCCATTAATAATGTGTGTTTTTTTTTTTAATTTTAGCTTAATTTGCGTAACGAAAAGTAGTATCGTTTTGTGTATTTAGAGAAGTCGAGAAGTAGAGAAACTTTCGTGAGTAATAAACTGTATTGATATTTGGATAATATGTTGCTCTATATCTGTTGAATTAATCTTTGCAATAAATGAATAAATTTTATTGAAAAAGTAAAGTTCAAAATTTCTGTTCATTTTTCTTTTTCTTTTTTGTAATAATGATATTCGTACTGCGATGATCCACTGCATTCGCAGATTATTGTACAATATAAACTATTTCTGATTCCAAATGAACTACTGTGTTATATAAAGTATCCACAATTTTTTAAAATACGCCCTTTGCATAATGAATACATTGTTGGCGAACACAACGACTGTTTCTCGTTGGGTATGCGCAGCACATTTGCAGCCCAGAAATATACATGTTTATGAAAACGAAGCACGAGGTTAAAAAGATCTTTAGGCCCACCGAAAATACGCACGAGCGAAAAAAGAAAATGCCGTTGTTAAATTATATTCCCTTGTCGAAAATAGTCACAATAATGCAAATTTATAACCATTAGTCGTGAATGCTCGTTCGGGAGCAAATGACAATATATTTAGTTTCCTCGTCTAATGTTTATATATTATCTTCCTGGATTAATCTAGTAATTTAATTTTTTGAATTTTTTTTTTCACGCAAGAGATTTCATTCTTAGGGAATTTGACAAATTGAGAAATTATATAATTAATTGTACTATGCCGTAAAGTAGAAGAAATTGAACACTCGTTGCGTATATTTTTGTCATTTTTATAAAAAAAAAAAAAAAAAAAAAAAAAAAAAAAAAATCATTTATCATACTGTTCGAAAAAGATGGTTTATGCGATTCGATAAGAAGTAATGAATAATGAATTAATAATTAATAATGGCTACCAAAAAAAAAACAAAAAAAAAAAAAAACTTAATTCAATCGTATCTTCATAAATAACGAGACTTTTCTTTATCTCTTTATTTATTGGAAATGAAAGTTTAAAGTGAGATCTTTGAGTTAAATGACTATCATTTTATGTTTCCATTTTCGACATTTTATTATAAGCGGCAGCTATTTAACGGTTAAGTCTCTTGCAAAAGTATGAATTAATTGTTACAAAAATCTCCAACAAAATATTAAATACAAAATATAAAGTCATTTGTATAAAATAATGATATATATATATATGATACATATTTCAATGTTGTACTTTATATGTAAAATATGAATTTAAATACAATGAATAATTACGATGTAAGACCTATAAATAATAATATTAAATTAATTTTAATGCGAGCTATAATTTAAAAATATTTTTCTTTCAATATTCCTAAAATACAAGTAACTTTGAGTTCAGTGTGTTTAACATTGTTCACAGTAAATTAACATTTACTATAGGTAGATCTTAAAATGTATTTTTCTTTTTAAATAATAATACGTTATAATTTTTATGAATTTAATAATAAATGTGACGCTCCTTTCGTTAAGCTTATACATATGTGTTTAAATTAAAAACAAGAATTTTTTATACAATGTCATTGACCCATTGATATTTCATGTGACTGCTATTTTTGCGAGACTATTGCAACATTCAATAAAAATGATTAAATCACTAGAATTCCGATATTTATATTCCTTATAATAACAGATAAAATTAATATCTCAAAAATAAGATCTTTAACTGATCGGGTCGTTAACATAATGATTTTTAATAATTGTGCTATGAAAGTAAGATTTATTTTGAATATGATTAAATTCTTAATGTATTCCGAATGATATTAATGACATTATTAATTTAAATGATATATCGAATTAATTAATGGAATTTCATTAATTTCATGATTTTATAAAAGCACATATAGAGCAATTATATTTGTGGAAAATAATAATTTTGTGTTTTTGAAAGATGTGATTAAACCGTTAAAATTAATTCTACTGGCTATAGTTAAAAGTACATGGTGGTAATGTGAAAATGAATAAGCATTTAAATTTTCGTATCAAATAATTCGTAATTAAACAAGTCAAATGCAGAATTTTTATTGCTAAAAATACATAAGCTGTATAAATATTAGAAAAATATTTTGCAAATGTAAAGCAATACTACGTACGGTAATGTAGTATCAATTTTATTAAAATTCACAATCACATTTATTGCATTCGATTATTCAAACTGTGTCAATTGCATTTAATTTGACGATCAAATCCGTTAAAATATATTAAATTAATAATGCCGTATTACTAAATAGGAATTTAATTGACGTTTGATGTATTATTAAATAATGATGCACAAAAAATAAATAAATATATAAATAAATATCGATTAACGACGGATTTACAATAATAGGTACAATAATGTATAATTTACTTGGAAAAGCGTCTAAATAATCTTAATTAATGAATTAATGTTATTTAATGACGCGAAATAGGAGTGAAGCCGTTAATTAACTTTATACCGCAAACATAAATAATACGATTGTCTGAGTAAGAAGCCTTAAAAGTAAATGTAAGGCAAACAAAAAAACAAAATTTTTGGAAAACTCATCTCCTCTAGCAAAAGTCAAATATAAATTGACTTTGGCGGTTTAATCTAATTGTAAATTTACGATATGCCATACGATTGCTTAGCATTGCTCGTGATCGTCGTCGTCGTCGCCACCGCCTGGCTCGAGTGTCACAAAAGACTTAATCTAACAGATTCATTTGCATGAGACTTCCTTTCGAAGCGTCGCGTCGCAGCTCAGCCGAGGATGCCGAAACGCTTGCGTCGATGCGAATGTCCAGCCAGGCAATCCTACACGTTGTACTTGTGCCTTCCACTCTCTCGCTACGGCCTTTGTCTCTTTGATTCTAGAATAATTTAGATAGCGAGAAGTATTGGCGCGAGGGATTTACGAAGGTGGCAGCGAGGCAGCGAGGCAGCGAGGCAACTTGGCCCGATCTTATCTCGCTTTGGCCGCTGCATATTGGCTTGGTTGTCTTACCGAGCTAAGGTCGCATCCACTCATCGATCGCTAAATTCGATCCCGTCCTGGCAAACTTAATGCGACAATTTCTCGGCGAGCGGGAATACTAACGAGGCCGAAAATTTCACTCACGCGAGCCAATGATTGTTTTTTTTTTTTATTTTATTTTTTTTTTTTTTACGACTTTACCTTGCCAATAATTTATGCAATTTTAGGTGTGCGCGCGTGCGTGTGCGAAAATGAATATGTCGTTGGTGTGTAGGGAGGACTCGATGATGACTTGTAAGTATGTTAGATCGATATTGTCAATTATAATGGCTGGCTGAATGGCCAAGTAAATTAAGAATATACGAGCTAATTAATTTCATTGCCAATGATAACTACATTTGTTCGATTAGCGATTAACGTATGAATGTTGTAAGTAACTGCGTAAAGTCCTTTATTGCATTTGTATTAGGTTTGTCGATAGGGTCGCCTATACTATTCCACATTCATTCAAACTGTATAGTCGACTGAGCCAATGATGTATATGAAATTGTACGACAATTGTTAGTTTGGTTATTCGTTTGTCGAAGGGACGAGGGCCTACAAAATTGTTTTACCACGATGAATAATTCTTCGTAAGCTCAAAATGTTTCAATGAAAGTTCCATAGTCTTAATAATCGAAGCCGAAATAACGATTATCAAGTAGGCAGACCGATAATTATTGCAAAATAATATCAATGACATATTAGAATTATCTTAAACGTCATTAGAGCATATAGCCACTACATTTCAACTCTAATGCAATTTACAGGATAACATAATTTGCCAATTTCCATTGCTTATAATAAGGACTGGGGAGATGGGAGTGGGGTTAAAATATTGAAAATCATCGTCCTCGGCTATCCGTAAATCATAATCTGCGTACAAATGCTTGATTATAGCCGTAGGCACGTCGCGTGTACACGGCATCGGGCCCCTTTCCCAAAATTGAATAACACGCAAGAGGATGAGTCGGGGACGTCCGAGAATATTGTTCACGCCTCGACAAATCGGTGTCGTACTTCGTCACTTCCAACTAACTGCTTAAAGCTACGCGTATCCACTCGAAATTGTTCGTTCAAATATTTGTGCAAGGGGAATCCAGGAATCCATGTGGCAGTTAATTAACAATCTGGAACAGCGCGTATCTTGGACGATTAGCGAGTGTGCCGTTGGAACTCCCCGAGGCTCTCCAACGTCTGTCTTTATTTTTCTCCGAGGGTGAAGCGAGTCCAATCTAGCGTACTACTTTGTAATTCTAATTGCTTTATTGCGAGAGTCAGAGTTTGAGTTGAAAACTTACCGCTTTGGAGCCGAATCGATGATTAAGATTGTTCACGTTGTTGTTGATGCGATTGTTATTGATGCGCGTCCCGCCGCCCGATCTATTACTATTGTTGTTGTTTTTGTTGTTGTTTTTGTTGTTGTTTTTGTTGTTGTTTTTGTTGTTGTTGTTGTTGTTGTTGTTGTTGATGGTGGTGTTGGTGGTAGTGGTGGTCGTGGTGGTCGTGGTGGTGTTGTTGCCGTTGTTGCCGTTGTTGCTGCCCCGGCCGCCGTTGCTTCGCGTGTTGTTGCCGTTGTTGCTGTTGTTGTTATGATTGTGGCTGCTGCGCTTGTGCAGCACCATGGCGGCGAACATTTTCAAGTCGGTGATGTTAATCGCGCGCACTTGGTCGAGTTCGATTGTACACCTGAGTTTAGCTTCGCGTAACACTCGCTCGATTCAATTATTCAGTCTCATTTTACACAAGCTTTGTACGTTTAGAGAAGCAAAATATCAATATTATGATAATTCGTTAAGAGTTTAGATGAGCGCTGCTTTCTTCTATTATACGATAATTTAACGATAAAACTTGCTTTCGTTGCGCGCTGCAACGGAGTCAAAACATTTTTATAATTAAATTTTTGAAACTTACATAATGCGCCGCGCGCAAGCACGCTGCATTACATCAGTGGTTGAATAATAGAGAAAATGTAAATAAATGTGGGGAATATGGCTTCCTGACATGGACTTTACCAGAGTAATTAACGAATGACGAAACTATTTATATACAAAAGCAGCATTCAATAGGTATATTATACAATTGATAATTCGACTCGGATTGGTAATTATAAATAGAGAAAATTACAGTTATTCGAGAATTTTGGTAATCGTATCATAGGCACACGAGCGATATGAAAAACTTTGAAGTTCTTTTTTTTTTTTTTTTTAAATTTACAATTTATAGATATTATTTATCAAATAGTAATTATTATATTGGAAATATACGTTTAAAAACCTCATCCTCTATCATCTCCGTCGCACGCTATCTCGATCACTATTTGTTTAATTCTAATCTAATAAAAACGTTATGTTAATTGACGAGAGCACTGCTGTGGCGTATGACCAAATAAAATATAAACGACATTCGATCCGAATAATTCAAAGTATACAGTTAATAAAATAGTATGTACGGAGAAGCTTGACATTGGATAAAGCAATTTATCCTCATTAATGAGCGATTTTAATTTATTTTAAGAAACAAAGACGTACTTTTACGTTTTATTTTATTGTTTGGTTAATTTTACTGTTTATTGTCATTTTTTAATCCTTTAATCTTTTCTCTCTCTCTCTCTCTCTCTCTCTCTCTCTCTCTCTCTCTATGTATATATTTATTTATTTATTTATTTATTGTGCATAGAAGAAATTCCATTTAGCTGTAACGAACGTATCGAATGCAGTCTTTGAAATTGGTATGGCTACTCGCCTCCAATATTTTGCAAATTCGAACGACTAATAGACATATATTGAGATGCAGACGTAAATAATGTCAGGTCAGGTTTAATACGAGTAGACGCGTCATTCGATGCGGGTGACAATTAACAAAAATAAAAATTTCACTTTACCACGGTTAATTTTTTCGAAAGTTCCGGCAAGCTTAAAAACAATGGATTTGGAAGGCAAGATCTGCCCCACCTCCCTCGCTCCCTCCCAACTCCATACCCAATTGAATGACAAGACACAACATACCCAGACGAGACTATGTCCATTATTTTCCTTCCACCTTTCCCTCCCACTGCCTCCCCACCCAACCGGCCAAGCGTCATTTTACTCACGAAGGAAGCGAAGGAAAAGACGCGAGCTTGAGCGACCTAAACGGCAACTGTAGTGGTTACTTCCCGTAGCTCGCATTTGAAATGGGACCTTTGCGAGTTTCGCAGGATAACGGTTCGCCGGCGTATCCGCATGAGAAAGTCACAGGCAAATAAACATTCACGCCGCGGCTCTTAAATCGCCTGGCTGACGTAAACGTAACGCGTCGCGGGCGGCCATTTTATTCCACCTGCTCGGATTCGACGAAGCCCACACACTTACAAAGCACACGTACCCATCGCGCCAAAACGCTAACGGGGACTGCTCCTCGGTACTGCTCGCGTATATCTACTCTGCCCCGATAAAAACGACGACGACGACGACGACGACGACGACGACGACGATGATGATGATGATGATGATGATGATGCGTGGACGCGGCGACGCGCCTATAATTGCGACTCTGCGTGACGACGGATGCGCGTTACATGCCCACAAGCTTCGGCTAAACGTCGCAATATGCGCTACTTCGTACACGAGTTTCTCGTTATGCAATATGCATAGTTTATTAGGTACTTTCGAGACATCGAGCTTTTTTACGTAACTGTTATCGATCATTATATTTGCTGAAACGTGCCCCCGGTAATTCGTCGTCGTCGGTCAACCTTTCGATTATTATAGCCCGAGTAGCCGACTACAATGCCAATGTGGAGAGCAGCGGCATTCGTTTCCACGATTATTAAATAAGAGGCTTTGCTCGGGGATTGCAAACAACCTCTTTGCGTACTTTATCTCATTTAGTAATGGATTATTACCGATGCACGTAATGCTTTTTATACGTTTTCTAAATCTTGGCTCCGGGTGATCGTTGATATTTTTGGCTAATAATAATATCGTTAACCGATCGCGTGTGCAAATGTTTTTTTCTTCTTTATTTTCTTTTCTGTTTTTATTTATTATTTTTTTTTTTTGCCTCAGTCTAGGACGAAAATCTCGAGTCTTGATCGATTCGTGCTCAGTCATAGATTTTTTTTTTTTTATATTTCTTTTTGTGTTTTGTGTTTTGTGTTTGTTTTTGTTTTTGTTTTTGTTTTTGTTTGTTTGTTATTTTTATTTTTGGAAGAAATCGCGCCTAATAGACAGCGATAAGTGACGATTGAAATATTTAGATGTGCTCTATCGTCGCTAAATGTTTCCATCCGAGACCTTAGTACTTGGCACTATCGATCGCCGATCAATCATCTTAAGGTCTAATAAAAATATGCTCCTCTAAACCGGCGATTACAAAATAACAAAAGTCCAACACGACTGTTCTTGAAAGGTTTGAAATCCGCCTCGGATGTCGCGAATATTACCCAGCGCAACGACATTATTATTATTAGGAAAATTAGCGAAACGAGAGTGTAATAATTTATCCGAAGGGCGCTATTTGCCCATTAAGTGTCGAAGCGGAAGCAATCGTGATGATTGCAAGATTCGATTGGTTCGAACGAGTAAGCCGTAAGCGCAGAGAAAACCTAATCGAATGAAATAGTTGATCTCTCGAACGAGCAGCAAATATCTCGGGAACGAAACGAAATGAAACGAAATGAAACGAGACGAGACGAGACGAAACGAAACGAAACGAAACGAAACGAAACGAAACGAAACGAGACGAAACGAAACGAGACGAAACGCGCGGCTGGGAACGCTCGAGCTTTCCAATAAGGGAGTTATTTACATTTTCGCGAATAAGCTGGGAAGAGGAACGGTGGTGAGGAGGGCGAAAGGCTTTATTCGCGATTACGCGAGGTTCGCGCTACCGGGTTTCGCATCGCTCTCCCTCTCTACCTAATCCGCCTCGTGCGCTCGTAATTTTGCACGCCCGCGCACACCCGCAGCCTTTATAATGACTCTATTGGAAAACGCGGATGCTCGGGAGAGGAAGAAAACACGAAGAGAAACAAAGGCCGCCGTCTTTTTGCGACCGCGACACGAGCATCGTGAATTGTATCTGCCCAGCATAGTCGCATAGTCCTTGCCGAGAATGAAAAGGCTATTTTTCATGAAAGCAGCTCTATCGGTGGCGTGCAATAATACTGCTGCCGAGTGCCGTAGATGAAGCTTCGGTTGCATTGTGCAAGAGCCATCTTGTGACGTCTCGTTGGCTTTCCAAGTAAATTACTTTGTCGCGACGGCCGACATCGACGACAAGGCCGGGAGCTCGACTCCCGATACTAGAACGCGCTTGTCCCCAGGACTTTTCCCCGCATCAAATCGATTGCTCGAAGAAAGAGGAAAAGGGAAGGCTCTGATAAATTTTCATTTGACAATGTTCTATTTCACGTGTTCCTCTCTCGTTATTTCGTTTTTCTTTCACAGCGACTCGACTATCGCGGAATTTTTATTTCATTTAGCCCCTTGTTCTCCACCCCACCCCCTCTCTTTCTCTCTCTCTCTCTCTCTCTCTCTCTCTCTCCCTTTCCCCCCCCCGCTCCCCCCCCCCCCCCCCCCCCCCCCCCCC
>NW_011948420.1:8115854-8120103 GCF_000503995.2 Ceratosolen solmsi marchali
CTTCCGTTCGCCGCCACCCCCCCCCCCCCACCCATCCCACCCTCAATTTCCCACCTCGCTAAGTTTGTTGGAATCCTGTAATAGTATACTTTTTTCCGTGAAAACCAATTTATGAAACACGTCATTTAAATTGTGCCGATTCGTATTTTTCACATTATTTCTTTTTTTCATTTTTCTTTTTTTCTTTTCTTTTTTTTATTTTTTATTTTGTGAGCGGATTTACATTTGCGCCAGGAAGTAAAATTTCAGTTTCAAAACCATTTTTCTTCAATCTAATAGTCTAGACATTCACTAGGAAAATAACGCTATATTCTTTATTCCAAATAATACACGAACGTCCATTTATTAAAATAAAAATATTAAATACGGACTATAAATATTATTTAACGATGTACTACGCTTTATTAATGCGAAGTACAGTATAATAATATGAAAATATTAAATGTCCCCAAGTATTTTTTAACGCACATTTGTTTCAACATTAATAATGACATGGATTGTGTTTATTAAGTATCCTCGAATTTCATATTGTTATTTAGGAATTGAATTTTCCAAACAAAAGCATAAATGTTAAAACGAAAGGTAAACTTTTGAATATAATTATGTGCATAAAATTAATTCCCATAAAATATTTGACAGAAATATAAGAAATTATAAGGTAGTTTTTTGTTATTTATTTTTTTTTTTTTTTTTTTTGTTGTCATTTTTGTCAGCTTTATCACAAAAATCTTATGCAAATTATTATGTTTTAATCGTTTCAATGCTAATCGAGCGCGTACGTATTTCATTGTTACGTAAGTTCAGTCATTATAATTTATAAAATAACAGTTTATAAATACAATGATTTACCATATCGATCGTAATTCACTTGATATGAGATTTCAATCGATTTCACTTCGTCATTCTAAGGTTATTTATCCAGTCACTGATTCCAATTAAATCAAATCAGGTTCATCGTTTATCCAGACGTTACCTAGAGTAAATTAACCTATTTTTAGCAGGAAAATTTAGGATATAATTGAATATGTCTGAATAAACGAAAATGTGCAATTGTGGAAAAGTATTTAGTCTCCTAAAGGTAATCACTAATGAATGCATTTGAGATGATATGTTATTGGACAAGTCGAATGTTTGCTTGCTGATTGTATTTGGCAGATCTCATAGATTTGCTTTGCTCGGAAATAGAATGACTTCCAACATCGCGACGCTCTGATGCTTGTCAGTTAAAGTCTAAAAATACATATAGTCTATCTCGTGTCTCTGATCGATTGTTCCGTAACTGGATGTCGCTATTTAAGCTCCATTATTTTTGCGACTGTCACGAGTCACCTGATGAAGGATATCAAATTATACAGATTTAAAATTGCTTATTCATTTAAATGGACTGTTTTGTAACCTTTTTCACAAAGCCTTTCTATACTCACGATGTTCTTAATGTCACATTATTATTACTATTGAATTATTACTATTGAAGGATGATAGTGAAGAATCGACGAAGATTTAACGACTCTTAGTAAAACCAGATAGAAATTTTGCTCATAATCATTAATGTTTAAGATCAGCCGTACGTATTCTTTGACGGTTTACCACGTGCGTTTAAAATCATACTTATAAAATCATAATATCGTAATAAATGTTTGTATACTTATACGAATTTTATGTTTTTGAAATAATTATAATAAAATTCAACCAGTGGAATAGCAATTTTTTGCCTTACATGTAACATCGAGTTAGAGAAAGAAAGTGAATAAATACTACTACTACTACTACTACTACTACTACTACTACTACTACCTACCTACCTACCTACCTACCTACCTACTACTACTAATACTACTACTACTACTACTATATAATAGATTGCATTAAATAAGGAAATATATAAATGAAATTACCGTTTACAAAATGAGAAAATACAGACATAATATACGGTCGTATGTAATTAGATTTTGTTATCTTGCATAACACAGGTTGATTTACTAAAAAATCCATTCTTATTTATGTTCATTTGGTAGTTTAGCGAGTACTGGATTTGCCGTTCGTGCAATTTAATGGTAAGTAAATTTAAACATTGAGCATTCGATATTTATACAATGATAAGAAGCATGCACACTTAAATCAAATGATTTCTAATGTTTTATTTTTATTTCGTGTAATTACAATAAACACATATTGATAAACAGATTTTATGTATATTTCACGCTATCTAACCAAGAATAATTCATTCTCTAAACGTGATAATGAAAATTCTATATACATTTTTCATCTCACAATGTACATTATTGACGTTCATTTATTTACTTTTTTCGCAATAAGTAGAAAAATAAATGCAATGTTTTCAAAGATAATATTTCGTATAAATATTGTACGATACGTGCATTTCGTTATTTATATGGAAATTTCTTTTTATTATCAGGTCATATCACTCATATTTACACAAGATTTGATATTAATAATAGATAAAAAAATATTCAAAATTAAACATTATTATTACTTACAATTTCTATCTATATACGGTTCTTTATTTTATGAAAAATTACGTCAGTCTGTCATTTGTTAGTTAACTCAATGTCAATGTAATTCACTCAACTATTAAATTATTAAAATTCTACGCTTCAACATTTTTAGCAAATTAATTAAAGAATCTCATCATAATATAATCGTATATAATTTCAGAATTTCCAATGAACAGGCAACCATAATCATGATTTATTTAATTTAAATACGTTGATAATAATTTGTTTGTTAATATAAATATTTTTTTCAGGAATAGTAGAGTACTGCATATACAATGCAATTATCTAAACCTTAACAAAATATTAATAAAAAAAAATTTTCAACCATTTTTATGTCCTACATAATTAATTAGTTAATTCCAACGGGCCTTGATATAAAAATTCAATTTAAAATGCAAAATTACCCTGACATTGATCTCGAATTAGGAAAACGTGAAATACAATCTATATTATAATTAACGATACATTTAATTTTCTTTGGTCTTTAATATTAATTTAAGTAATATTGCCATCGTTGCCATTACCAATTTACTTATCGAACTCTATTGTTAGTAAATCCATAAAAAGTCTATGCATTGATAATTTATCTAGTTAAGACAATTACAATATTACAAATTATATTTACACGCTGTATAAATCTATCAAATAATATATTCGAGACAATTAATAATAATACGAGTCGAGTAGTTAACTTAGATTACGTAATTCATGATAATGCAAATTCATAATAAATACGAATTTCATTGTAAATAGCATATTTCTCGGTATCTTTTATTTATTCATTCAATATTTATCAATTATATCATTTCATAATAGCTACATGTAACAACTGCCCGCGTGATCTTTAAAACTAGTTTTTCTCTAACTTCATCATTCTCGATTTGGCACGTTTCGTGCTCGCGTTAATCCATCAATAATATCGTCGATCATTTTTGCAGATTGAAAATAAAAAATCGGTGCTGTTTCTACCTGCGCTCCACCCCCCGTTGTAAAAAAAAAAAAAAAACTAAAATAATAATAATAATAATAAGCGCCAAATCAAGTCTGCTCGGCTTGCTAATATCATAACGATAATAATTATGTAACGATAATTAGATGAAGAAAAATCAAGTTATTCACTTGGTCGATAATTCGGAGCGTGGTCGATAAGCGTGGAAAAGCCTTCGTTCTCAAGGAAAATCACGGCGACAATTCAACCTTTTATAAATTGCAAGCCAATTCCTATAATTAGTTCAATGAGTCTGCATTATCGACATGCCTGGGTAGTGCACAATGTGAGAATACATGGCGACGATTTTCGTGCATGAAGCAGCCATGATAATAAAAAGAAAATTTCTCTCCTTCCCCTATACCGAACTCTCATCCCCCGGCAGACTAGACTTGTATTACCAAAGTTTTTCCCACAGACGTCATAAATCTTCCCGGTTTATATCAAGAGCAAGGGCGCCGTCCTTACCCCCTCCCCTCCACGCCGAAACGAGGAGGAAAAAGTGGCACGCGTCGCGACGTTGCCCAATCCCGCCGAACGGGTGGGGGCGTAGACGGGGACGGAGGGTGGTGATGGTGGTGAAGTAAAACGTTGGCATGCCAGTCACGATGCCTTTGGAGAAAGTAGCGGACTCGTCACGCGATGGACGTCAACAAGTTGGAAATCGGTATGATCTTGTAAGGCACCGACTCGCCGCACATGCCGGGATCCGTGCGACTACGAAAGGCGAGAAGGAAAATCATTA
>NW_011948420.1:8120143-8122623 GCF_000503995.2 Ceratosolen solmsi marchali
ATGGGGATGGCGGAGGGCGGCGGGCGACGGTGGGTTTGGGGGGCGGGGGGGGGGGCAAACGAAGGCGAATCGATGTTGGTCTGTTTTTCATATTGCCAAGCGCGCCCCGGAGGGATGACACGCGAGATTTTTACATTTCCGCACTATGGGAATGGCAATGAGAGAGTCGACGGGAAAACGCTCGCCACGCATTTGCTGAAACTCGTTGAATTTGCGATGGATCACGTGAGCGAAAATGGAAATTATTGTTTACGGAAGGTTTTTTGAAATATTATTGGCTATGCCGAAATAAAGATTTATGAAATTTTTGAGATTTGATATTAGTTGATTGGTTCTCGTAAGCAGAGCAGCAATTCACTTGTAACTCCAATGAATTATGAAACAAGAATTGTGATAACGATTCGGAGAGAAATATTTTTACGTAAAGAGTAAAATTAGCGAAGCCTAGATCATTAATCATTTTTTTTTTTTTATATGGTAATTTATGATAAAGTACAAGGATATGCGTGTACGTGTGTTAATTATTATTATTTTTTTATTTATTCTTTTCTCTTCAACAAGTAAATGTAAATTTTTGTTGAAGTAAAAGTTAATTTATAAAAGTACGAAGTATGATATAAAAGAAACATATCAATGTAAAAATGACATGCAAATTCTTAGAATATTTTATACGCGCATCTAATATAGATTTTAGGCTTCGAGGACACTAATCTTGACTTATATATATAATTTTCAATATTGAACTTCATTATATCGAGTTGAATTCCAATATCTACGTTACAATACATTACGATGAGAATAAGCATTTTGTAATAATCGATTTTAACATAAAATCAGACTGATATACTTTCACGCCATAATCTATTTTTTAAATGAGTCTGCTCTACTATTATCGTAAAAGTTAAATCTCTCGGAAGAAGATATTCATATATTTGTATCGCGCGTGTGAATAATTGATTAGGATATTAAAATTGAATTGCACATTTAGCAAAGGTTTTATTAAAATGAAAAAGTTGTATTTGAAGGAAACGATGCAAAAATAAATGAACTCTTAAGTATGTAAGGAGGAGGATAATTGAATAAGGTGTGCTCAAACATTAAGTAACGTGTATACGTAATTTAATGATTATTTGCACACAGTTAATTTCTTCTTATTATCGGCACGCTTACCAATTAAATTGGAGATAATTTCAATTTTACTGTTAATTATCCATTGTAATCAGCTATGGCTTGCAAGTGAAAAATTATGCATTCGTATTTTGCACTTCCAATACATACCTTTTGGATTGTTAATAATGAATAAGCCAACAACGGTAAATTAATCGTGTAACGTAAAAATTTTGTTCCTTTATTTTTGCCTCGGACGTCAATGTGAAAAATAGTTTTAAAATAAAAGTTTGCACGACAATCTATTACCATTGGAGTGCAACAATTACAACTCGACCAACTGCGTATATTTTCATCACTACCAAGTCGTAATTTCGAATTGTATTTCGTGCTCAGTTTTCGTCGGTTGTTCCCTTTAAACTTTGAATGTTAAGTAGTCGTAAGAATTCTCTCCGCCACACACGCACGTACACACGGAGAGAGTCAAGAGTCTGCTCTCTCTCTCTCTCTCTCTCTCTCTCTCTCTCTCTCTCTGCTGGTGTACGCGCGCGAGTGCCTGTGTGCGTATGCGCCCTCGATATTTAAAGCCTTATTTATCGTTGTTCGGCGATAAAGAATTTTTCAAAGCTAGTGCAACATGTCCTAGCATCGACATTATAGAGTAAAATAGGCAATTGTCGATGTTCTTAAAAATCTATTTATTTGCCACGCATTTAGCTCAACCCTCCCTCGCGTATCGGCGATTAAGATAACACATACAATCGGCCGTCCCGGATCAATTCGGAAAATTTACATTCTTTCGAGCTAAACATCCTTCCCTAAGACCAATCCGTTCACCGTAATAATAATAATGATGGGCCATAGCCGAGAATCTCAACGACGTATTCCCTAGCATGGGCCTTCGCAACCTACCCTCTACTTCCGCGAAGCAGCTCGTCAGCCGGTCGAGGAGACGTCCACCTGTACACCCGTGAGGATCGGAGGCTCCCGCTCGCGATTAAGAGCTCCGTGAGGTGCGAGCAAAGCTGACGTGACGCGCAGACTGAGTGCCGCTTCGGCTCTTCTCTCGCGGCGTGGCGCGCGCAACCCTACCGGAGAGGGTCGAAACCTCTGGGCGAGCGTTGCTGGGGGGAGGCTTCCTTGGCGTCCTGCGTTTGTTGTCTCGCTGAGGCACTCAGCCCCTCGGAGAGAAAGCTCGCCGGATGTCTGGCGAATCCGTATTTATTGAGTCTGATTGACTAACTGACTGCTGACTGACTGACTGACTAACGGTGACTCTGTATCCGAGGGGCTGGACGCGAGCTCAACTTTTCGGGCGACTTTTTCCTTTTATCGATATTGTCAAATGTGAAAATGTACGCGCGGTCGTTGAG
>NW_011948420.1:8122644-8162644 GCF_000503995.2 Ceratosolen solmsi marchali
GGGGGGGAAGGCGAAGATGGTGGCGAGCCGTAGTTTCGTAATTTTCAGGCTGATTGCCGAGTCTTATGACGCTGCGCTCGATTAGTCCGCGTAGGGGGGAAGGATTTTCCTTGGTTCCTTCTTTTTTTTTATTTTTTTATTTTTTTTTTTTTTTTTTTTTTGGTTCATGCATTATTTTACAGAGCATTTTCGGTAATCTTCCACAAAGCTTTCGTATAAAGGCCATAATCAGATTTACGAGGGCTTTCTCTGGATTGAATCCCATCGTATTTTACTCTCTCATCTGGAAGAATTGTCGAAGTGACAGAATGCAAGTGGAAGAGTCTTTTCTTTATCGGTTACCTTAACGGCAATGACGTGGCTCTCAACTTTGCCGCAAACGTCGCATCGAGTAGTTTTTTCTTTTTTCTTCGTTTTTTTTTTGCTTTTGTTTTTGGGTTTTTTTCTTGTTTTTTTTTTTTATTTTAAGGAGCATAAATTTGTTTATTCGAAAACTAGGCAAATGTTACATAGTTTGCTCAAGTTCTTTATCGAATGAGAACTTGCCGTTTATTATATTTCTCTTGCTCCTGAGCTCGCCAAGTGGTTGCGTGCGGTGCTGACTATCACTTTTTCTATAGCTTTGTTTTTCCGTTAACAGCGGCAAGAAATACGATATCCTTGGAAATATCCGTGTCTTCAAGAATGAAATTGTTTTGTGAAATCAGTTTACACCAAGGGATTCAAATGCATCAGACAGTCGGAAAGTATTTTCAGTTAATTAATGGATTATTGCATTCAGAGATGTTAGGGTGATAGACATATTTAATCAGTTTAATAGTTTAAATTCTTAACGAAATACTTTTTAGTTTAGAATACTTTAATGTCGATTAACCGCATGGTTATGTCAATTCATTTTGTATTTATTCAAATTTCTGATATTTTAGAAAAACGATATTTCTCCCTAATACATATTTTTCCGTAACTATTCATCTAATAATAACAATTTAGGTAAAAAATTTCTACAATTATCATATACATTACAGTCGTTTACTGATGTAAAATTAGGTATTTCTTTGGGAAAAAAAAATTTTTTTTTTCTCTTCAATCGTATCTTTAATGTAGAGAGAGAGAGAGAGAGAGAGAGAGAGAGAGAGAGAGAGAGAGAGAGAGAGAGAGAGAGAGAGAGACAGAGAACAAAAGAGAAAGAACTAAAATATCATAAAACCCCAATGTACTTTTATTGATAATAAGTCCATTTATAAATATTCGTTATCTATGCTTATAGCTATGTCGTTTATATTGTCAATAATAATTATAAATTCATAAAAAGTAAGCGAGTGCTTTATTATGATTATCTAATGACTCTTTCGTCATGGTATTAAACAAAATTGCGAATATTTGCGCAAACGCAGTATTTTATTTTTATTTTACGTCAATCAAAAAGTCTATAACTGTTGTTTATCATAGAAAGTTAAAAAAAAAAATTTTTTATTGTGGGAGCGGATAAGTTACGCACTTATATAGAATTTTAGGTTACAATGTAATGCTAAAAAAGTTAATTATAGAGTTATTATATTGTAAAACGAATATATCGCTACTAGGAATAAATAAGACAAAAGCAAAGTAAAAATAAAATCAAAATCAAAATAAAAATCAAAACAAAAAATTGACTTTTATGACGACGCTGTTTATCTTTTTCATATCTAAAAGCTTGTTTCTATTAAATATTTCACGTCTACGTTTGCCCAACTATAATAATCACAGATTTTTATCGTGAACGTGACTTCGTTCATTAATTCAAAAAAGAAAGAAAGAAAGAAAGAATGAAAGAACAAAGTCAAATGTTAAATCCAAGAGTTTGAGAAAGCAGAGTAATAATACGCCTGCCTCCGCGCTATTAATTATCAATTGAAATAAAATATAAGGTAATCGGCCAAAACAAAGCACATAGCAGAGGAATCTAAAATGCCCAATGAATACTTTCTTATTTTGGTAAAGTAATTTTTACGTACGGCTGAAGGAGCTTCCCTTTGTTCTTTAATGGCACTTGTTTCAGGAGTAGCGAAGACTTAGCGAGAAATAGGACTTGGTTGGCTGCAGCAGGAGCAGCAGGAGCAGCAGGAGGAGCAGACCAGTAGAAAAAACCTGTTTCTCAAAGGGAGTTGAGGAACGGCGTGCCGAGCGAACTAACAGCCCCTCGACGCTAAATCCGAAGCGAAAATTCATACACGAAACTAATGGACGAGAATCGGCATTTGTGCGTCTTCGTGGCTGCCTCTACTTGGCGCAAATAATTCTCGCGCAATGCCATTGGATGCGTCGTCGTCCGCTGGTAAAAATCAGTGGACTCGAAGCACGGAACATGGTTATAGAACCTATTAACATTAATTAGCAGGACGATGCACACTGTATTCGCAATAATTCTAGCGAGTTTGCACTAGACGTTTTACGTCGAGGACCCGGATTAACGTTACGTACTAAGCTGAGCAACTCTTTTACTCTGATTTTCCCTCCATTTATTATTATCACTGGTTAGAATTATTTTCAACTCTGACTATTACGACGAGTGGCTATTCCTCAACAATTAGTCGTTTAAATAATCAAGCTTTATAAATTGAAAACTTATTGATCTTAATCCAAACGATAAATTCTGATAATTTAATGTAGAGATCCGTGGCAAATAGAGAGCCGTTTTACCGCTTGAAGCAACAAACTACTTTTAACTTTAAACTATTTTAAGATTTCACCTTTGATGAAAAGCAACAGAATAATAAAAAAACAAAGTGAATACTTTTATCGTTACGTTAAACGAAATTATGTTTTGATTGATGTGAAGCTATAATTTTGTTCATTCTTTTGCTGTCTTTTTCTTTTCTTAACATAAATAATACTCAGCTTAAGAATAATAATGAATTTTTAAGCACAAACACACGATCCAAAGGCAAGAAAATATACTTATAAAGAAACGAATACTATCGTATTTGTTAAAAAAAAAAACAAAAAACAAAAACAAAAAAAAAACAAAAACAAAAAAAAAATCTACGTGCGCTCAAGTCTATAAATAATTCTAGGACAATTTTGACTATGAATCTAATGGAGGAAGTAAGCGAATCAACGAATAGAATAAATCGAAAAATTAATCTTAACGATAAAGTGAGTATAAAAATGTTAAGTAAATGAAATTCAATTGCAATTGTTATGTCGCTTGTAAATATTGGCCAGGAGGGTATTTACTAGCATTTATCGTTCATGTAATTAGTTAATTTACCTTTTTTCAACCGAATATACTCGAATATCAAAGCTGGCCTTCGAATGTGCACATTGCATATGTACATGTGATATTATAAAGATGAGAATGTATACGTGAGCAGAAATTTTGTGGGCGAATTATTAATTTACAAAGCGTTTTTCACTGCTTCAGCAGCCGCACGGAAAAAGTCAAATTTCAGCAGAATTATTGGCACAAAATTATTATTCGTTCTTTTATTATTTATATTTTTTTATTTATATTTATCTCTTACGCGCCCCATCACAATTTATATACGCGCGCACAGTGATTCATACTGCTTCATCGGAAATTATCAACCGCGGATTCTAAAATACTCCAATTTATACGGACGCTGCTCATCTTACAATGTAAGTTGCACACTTCCGCGATACACTTGTGTAAGATGCGATTTAAGTGCCAAGATGCGAACGGAGCCAAAGAGAGCAGGATGGAGATACATAATGTAATGTAATGGCGCAGGCACGTGAACACAACTACACATACGCAATATAATCGCCTTGTTGGAGATGGTAGTATGCTGTAAAACATTTAAATCTTCAAATAGGCTTCTCCGCAATGACGCACGCGATGGTTTGTTAGAAAGAGAGGGAGAGAAGCGGGAAGTTGTTTCTGCAGAGTGGCGAAAGCCTCTATGCCAAAATTCCCCAAGTGTTAGCGCCCTTGTGGCGTCTAACAAGTCGCCGTTGTGGCTAGACATCATTTTTACAATCAAAAGGCACTTGTATGATCGTACAGTCATTGATGTTTCCGATTGATCAAGTTTCGATTAATAACACTGAATTTCTCCTACGTGAACAACTATTTTATATAATGGAAGTTCGTTCTACGCCAACTGACAATCAACCATATGCACGTAGAAAAGAACAATACAAGTATAGGAGGAGGATGTAGTGGTAAAACACGTAATGTATTACTCAATTGTCCTATGGCATATAATAATAATAATAATAATAATAATAATAATAATAATAATAATAATAATAATAATAATAATAATTAATACACGCTTGTATGCTAATTTTCGAAGAATATTAAAAATACTGTAGACTCATTATGATTTCTTTTAAGAATACATTGTATGCTAATTCTCTTTTAATTATGATAATTAATAAAGAATTCTATTTCATATGATTATAATCATTAATAATAATAATAGCTAAACTAGTTCAAACCCTAACATACCATTACAGTAGAAGACAGTTTTCCGATCATTGCAAGTTTTTCGAATGGGCTTCACTTTAAATTTATTTTTAAAATTATAGATATGTGAAACGTGTAATTACCATATATATATATATATATATATATATATATATATATATATATCGAAAATCATAGTGTGTATCAACAAAAGATAAAAAATAGTTATTATTATTCAATGTATTTTAATATTTATTATCAACATAATTATAACATTTGTCGTTTTTTATACACAGGCATAAAATTTTAGGGGTATTATTAAAGACAACTAGACTTTTTCCATACATAAGACTTAAATCTTAAATCAAAATAAAAGTGTAGCGATTAAAGAACATATTAAAAAAAAAAAAAAAAAAAAAAAAAAAAAAAAAATTAATTGATAAGCTAATAATAAAATAATAATAAACTATAGTAGCTATTTCATTTTTATATGCAAATATCTAATATAAATTAGTTAGAAATTGACTGAAAATTGATATTACATTTCCAAAAGATTGAAAAATTCTTTGCTTTTACGTTATTGTATTACAACTTTTATTATGTTATCTGTTAAAAAAAAAAGTGATGTAGTGTTCGGTAGCTACAACGAAGTTTTTTTTATTTTTTTTTATAAACTAATCGACAGCTGTAGTTAAAAACTAAAGTTATCTGATTTAAAAGTGAATTGTCTTGGATTTTTTCTTTCATAAATGGATTAACATAATTTTAATACACTTGAGAGTGTTACGAAAATCTATGTTAATTTCAATCGTAAAAATTGTTTGAAAAACAAAATTTCGTAAACCAATTCCTTTTGTACATTGGCTTTCTTATTAAATGTAATGAATTTTTTTATTCACATATAAATTACACATAAAATTGTATAAATAAAAATTGTCAAAATTAATATTTCTCATTTTAATTTACGCAATAAATAAAAAAAAAAATGCACACATTTTTTCATTTGCATTGATTATAGTATAAAAAGGGGATTTTATAAAATACTTGTTTCGTTGTATTATTTATATTTTTTGTATTATATGTCAGTTTGTTATACTTTAGCAAACTTCAAGAATATTGAAAATAATACGTATATATCCATTTACACTCACGTGCATTCATTCGATTCATAACGATAAATCCCACAAACTACTCATTTAAAAAGTTCACTAATTTTTTCTTTACTACGATTTAACTATTTTAATTTAACTACCATAACTATTATTTACATTATTTCTCTTTTTATTAAATATGTATTTTTTAGCTTACATTTTATATTTAATTATATTTTTAATTTCTGTTTATTTACATACTGATTTCATTATAAATTCATTGTAATTCATAAAGTAATTTTACTTTATCATATTTTTCAATAAAATCCTTTATTTAAAGTAAAAGTTCTATTCTTAACCTTATTAATATAAGTATAAAAGCAGCTTGCATTTTTGACAAACAAACAATTTATGAATTCATTAAAATGATGCGTACGTCCGATTTCAAACGTGAAAATTATTGGAACATATTACTCTCGTGAAAATTCGAGAGGTCAACGGAGACAAGAATGCAAAATAAATTTTTGCCAATCTCTCGTGTCTGCAACTTATGCAATGCTAAAAGCTGTAAAGGGATGAGAGGAAAGTGTAAAGAGTAAAGATAGTTTATTGCGACAGTGAGCATCGGGGTCAAAATTATTTTTTTAATTGCCTCTATCCCCACTTACTATTTTTTTCGTTTGCCTGAAATTCTTTCTGGTTGTCCTTCAAAGTCGAGTGGCCCTCATAAGTTCCTACGTTTCACTGTGTTGTGACACTACTACTACTACTACTTCAAGTTCATAATAATTTGTATCTTACAGATTAGAAAGTCTCTCATTGCTTTATTAATTGCCCAAAAAATAAAAAAAAAAAAAAATAAAAAAAAAATAAAAAATATTCGTAAATGCGAATGTATGTAATCGAAAACGGATTTTACATATCATCGGCATCAGAAAAAAACTTGAGTGCACGATCGACCAAGAAAGGCAAATTTCAATAATTTGCCGAGCAAATACTAAAAAATAGTCGTTAAAATGCTTCCCTAATGGCCTTTGGTACTCTGTTACTTTTTAAAAATTCGTTAGTTTCAGTGAATTGTGTATGCACACTTTGATGTACTTCACTTTATTACTAAATTGAGAATTTATGTTATTACTAAAAAAAACTTACTAAATTGATTTTTTCAAAATGTTTACTTTGTTCTTTGTTAACAAATTTTTACGCTCATACAATTTTAATTGGTTCCAAAAATAATAATTCTTTTATTTATTTTTTTATTCATTAATTTTTTAACAAACCTTTTTGTTATTCAATAATATAGGAATCACAAGTAAAGAAAGCATAATATTATATAACCGAGTATTATTACAAATAATACTCGCAGCAGTATGATTTATTCGTAGGAATTATAAATTTGTAAAATGCTCCATATTAAAGAGCTATAAAGCTAATAATTACCTTGTTAAAATATAATTATAAGAAATAATGGATATATATATATATATATATATATATATATATATATATATATATATAAAAGAGGTAATATATTCATCTTTTTTATTTACTATTCTTCATTTTAAATAATCTTATTAAAAATATGATCGCACGTAATTTCATTCATTAATGAAAATTATTACTTTTACAAGCTTCTCAGTTATCTGATGCAGGCATTTTTATTACTAGAATTTTATACAAACTACTGATTTTTAAAAAATCTCTTCTGTTTTTGTTTTTTTTTTGTTTTTGCTTCTATTATGAAATTGAAAGTATTAGTGAGACAGCGTTAATTGCAAAAATAATACGATCTGGATAAAATGGAATAACATATTCCTCAATATTGTATTATTTGCAAGTTATTATATTATATGGCAAAATATCAGAGGACATGATGTATAAGCTTTCTCCCATCAGCGAAACCTCAATTTAAAAATAAGCATAATAAATTCTTGATAATAATAAAGGAAAATCCGTGTGTCGGGTTGAAGCAACGAGTAAATTTGAAATTGGATTTTTTGTCTTCATTCGAGGTCCAAGACGTTAGCCAGTCGGCGTCGAGAACGACAACTTCAACCTTTGATTACAAGGGTCGTGAGAGAAGAGTTACGTAAAGGATAAGGCGAAACTACTTTCGACGCGACTAAAAAGGAGAAAAAGACAACGAGCGCTGGGGAAAGCTTAAAAGACGGAGAAAAGTCTCGAGGAAGCGGAGTAGGAGTAAAAGTCGAGGAAACGGCTGAGGGGGACGAGTATAACGTAGAGGAGCCTTACCCTTCAATGGTGAGCTAAGGTGCAATGGAGGCATGGGGATGAGGATGGGGATGGGGGGAGGGGGAGGGAGGAGGGGGTCAGAGAGGCGGAGGAGCGATTCCGTATATATCTTTCGGTTGTTACCCTGGGCATCGACCGTCTGGCAGACTCGTGTCCTGAGGCCAAGGACCTCTCGCTATATCTCTGAAATACCCTGCACCAGGAGAAAGATGGACTCTATGGCTTTACTCGATTCCCTTTTCATCCTTCCCCACCCTCTCTCCATAGCTACACGTCCTACGTGTGCGCGCCCGTGTACATGTGACCACACATCTCGCGCCCTCGTTAAATCAACAAGGAACCTCGCGCTGCGCCCGCGCTAAATTTCGCACGGCAATCGATACCTCCGGAGGAAGATGTCTTTTGAGATGGATGCTGCGAACTGGAAAAGCGTTTACTCGCGCACTTACTGGGCCGCGTCTAAGGGTAAACATTTTTCTACCGTCGCGAACGAGCGTCTGTATCGTTTGCTCGCTTTGGCCTTTAATGATTCACGCCAATAAATAGTTATTATTGACTCATGGAGTATTTGTGAATATTAATGATGAATACCACTTTTCCTTCCGGCACTGCTTCACCTTAACTTGTTGAATGTGCTTGGTGAAAATTAACGGCCGACTGTTTATTCGAAACCATTCTACACTTATTTTGGTCACTCGTTTCTCTAAAGTTCTGAAGATTTTTTATTCGAAAGTTGAATGATACACCGAGAGTTTTAATATCAATATAATTAAATGATTTGCCAATCTAATGTCACGTATTGTCAATAGAAATAATAATTGTGAAAGGTTATTTCGATAAAATAATTTGTTGTATGAAACAAATATTTAATTTGGTACATAAATGTGCGAAGCTTCTAAGTTTTTAAATCGATTTAAATTTTATGATAATAACTGACTCGAAATCTGCGAGTCTTCATATTAGCATATTATTAAGTACGAAAAAAAGAACGAAGCAAGAAAGAAATAATCATCTTGTCAAAAAGTCGCGAAGATACGAGCAAATGAATATTCATGTTTTTGAAAATAGTTTAGCCGAATTACTTATAAACTTATAATTTTTGTTCGGTGAGCTGCTCTATTTAACGGCATATTTCTTCTAATTCAATAAACATAAAAAGTACATTTTTTTAAATGGTAAAGAGTAAATATTCAATAATTTTATCAATCAGCTTTATATATCATTAAATATATATATATATATATATATTGAAAATTGAAATTTACAATATTCTATAATTTTTCTTATCATTAATTATACAATTTTACAATTTTTCAATTATAATTACAATTCTCATTACAATTCATAAATATTAATTAGGCATACGCAATACCAAGAGAAGATATTTAACATTTTATTAATACCTTCCGTCTTTATTCATTTTAACTATCATGTGACAGTACGTGTTTTACTATGGTTAAGATAGTATAAACAATAAAAAAAGAAAAATCGAAGATTTTTTTATAAATTTTTTTCTGATTACTTACCTATAATTGGTAAAGAAAATTGCATTAAGTTGTTGCTTACCTGCAACAAAAAGATATTTCGTAATGTTTAGTCAATAAAATATAAATGAATTTTTACAACTTCTTATTTTAATTTCTAAAAAAAAAAAAATATATATTTATAACGCTATAACTTACTTATATTAATGTTATATCAAGCTGGAAAATTGAAAATCTGCACTGCAGTCCTAGTATACAGAATATAATTTACTCTCTCGTTGTTTTTATAAAAAAAAAAAATTGATTTTATATCTAACAATCGGCAAGATATTATTTTAAATCAACGACCGAATGAAATGTTTGTTTAAAAAAACGTTTATAAAATACCATAATAAATCCATTTGAATTTTCATATGTCCACATTGATGAAATTTTTAATTTCTATCGTATAAATACAGTACGAGTAGAATCATTGATTATCGTTACTATTTAAAAAAAAAAAAAAAAAAAAAAGTATATATACAATGCAATTTTATAATGATCTAAAGTAATTAAATAAAGAGGGCAAATTTTCATAAAAGTATTAAATAGTAAGGAAAAATTAAAAATTTAATATTCTATGTATAATAATATAACTAAGGATTGAGGAAATATATTTTATAATCCACAATTCAATTACTTCAAATTTAATTAAATTAAGTGATACAATGTATTCAAGTATATTGGTAGTTATATTGAAAGATCCACTATTGATTTATACTTTTACATACATTTCGTGCATTCGACTCTCAAAATATGTTTTCAAAATTATTTAAATCATTAAAGTAAAAAAATTTAAAGTACTGCTCGGCTTCAATTCCTTTTTTTTTTTTCTGCAAATAATCTGTATACATCACATGTGCGCACTGCAGTTTGACGATTCGTGGTTTTATCGTGCAATTCGTTGCCAAGCTTCGATGTTGATATTCTTCACTCATTTTCCCTCTCTATCATACACGCTTTGTTATTATTGGCATAATATTTTGCTTATCGCGCTTCTTTTTGTTAAAAATTCTTTCGAACTTTGTATTAAATCTCTCAAAGTTAACACTGACGTTTGACATGGAAATTTCGAAAACGTCTCAAAGGGTACGGATTACATTATGACAAAATTAAATTCTTCACGAGAACTCGATAGTTTCATCTAAATCACTTTCTCACTTTACTTTTAATTTTCGTCTCTCCGCGAAAGGTATAAAAGATTATATGAAATAGGAGGCGATGCAATCAGGTCATGATAGAAATTCTCAACGACATCAATAAGAATAATTACTTTGGATGTTTTATTTCGATGAACGATAAAATTTAGTCCAATTACCACTGACATTTTCTATGTAAGATAAAAAAAAAATGTTTTTTTTTTCGTTCGCTCCATTCAAAATTTTTTAAAACTACATTGTTTAATTATGAAATAGTCGAGAGAAATTTTATATTAATTATCGAGCTTTATCCTATTAATAATTCTAATATTTTGCGCATCGCAAAACAATGGATAAAAGTGTGAAATGTAGTTTTTATTTATAGACTTTGAATTAAATTTGCGTATAACTCTAAATACGCTACCTACGTAGAATTTATTATCACCGGTTCCGTTCACGCAATACGGCCGCTTATCATAAACTCCTGAAATTACGTATTTCACCAGAATCTCATTGTCAGTATCCCCTATATATTTATACATATAATAACCGTTGGAGTAACGAATGCATAAGGTATGGTTTGTAAAATTACGCCGAAAGCTTTATGCGTTCCTGACAAATTTACGATTTTCGCAAACATTTTGAAAATTCAATGCGTAGGTGTCATTATCGCTTAAACGTGCTACTTCTAAAAACTATTGTTAATTTTTAGAAAAAAATTATCACTTTATATTTAAGTAAGGAGAGACTTTTTCATATCTTGGCACGGATTTTTTTATTGGTAATTAATTTTCGTGTATAATATTTCTTTTGAAGATTTCAAGCTCTTGTTCGATTGTTTTAACAATAATTGTCTAGCTAAGTAAATATTAATACGATGATATAAACGACTGTACAAATTAAGAAAAACTGTAAACATTATTTCACTTAGTGTTAGAATTTAACTTCAATTTTTTAATTTTCAAATAAAGTTCACGGCTAATCTTCTCAACTTCGTGGAAAATTAAAAGTTTTATTAATCAAGTTTGAAGTAGATTATTCCACATTGTATAATACTTTGTCGCTTACATCATCATGAAATTCAATTTGGCAATAATTTTATTCACCACAATAGTAATTAATGAGCTATTGAAACAATATTAAATTACATACAAATACCTATCTAAGGCATTTACAATATTATGAAAAAATAAATTACATTTAAATTACACTTTCATTCGAGCTATTATTGAACGTCCAATAAATGTGTGCGCCTGGATTTGATATCTATGCAGATAAAGCAACGAATGTCCTGCATAAAACATGACAATTATGTGCCAGCAAATATTAGCACGTGTATAAGACACTAGGTAACGACATACAGACTGTTAAGAAACGCGAGAGCAGTCGAACGATAATACTTTATCAATATGATTATACATTGAAATGCGAAAAACGAGAGCAATGCTGGGCGTGATATTTCGTCAAAGTTATGTTCTACACATCACATGCATGTGATTCTTTAAAAAAGGCTACGGCGTGCTACGGGGCCAAGATGTATGTGCAAATAAGAAACGTCGTGGCGCGTAACAATATTCGTTCCGCAACGCAAACACGAGTTATTATAGATTGTGCACAACGGTTAAATAATCCAACCTCTCGAGCGCCTATTTATGCCGTCGTGAAAATCAATCGGGGCGCGCGCGCGCTCCAACCGATGTGCCTGTCAAGAGGCGAGAATCAAAATCGTACGCTACGGCCACTTTTACCTTTCTTTTTTTTAACCCTTTGTTATAAAGAAAATGAGTGAAGGAACCTTGTGACATTTTGTTCAGCTAAATAGTTTACCATCTTCCCATGCGAGTTGGTGATATTTTCGTTGCGATGATGATCTCGGTACGCAACGGGATTTTTTTTTTTTTTTTTTTTTTAAACTCGTGAATAAACAAGGATAATAGATAGATAGATAGATAGATAGATAGATAGATAGAAAGAGAGAGAAAGCATAAAGGTATGAGGCATATTTGTCGACATGTATGCATATCTAGACTGTAGTGAGAAGCCATTGCAGGCAAAACTAATTACGAGACGAGTATAATTTCATTTAGTACTTGCAACATCGAAATGCGAAAGATTTACTTTAGAAAGTTAGAGTTCGTTTCAACGTCTAAATAAAAATTTAGCGATAAAAACATTTCATATACTTCAAATCATAATGTCCATATAATATTTAGATTATAAACGATATATAATTATTTTATACTATTATTTGTAAAATTAATACAATTTATAATTTCAATATAATATATGGTTAGTTTTAATAAATTAACACACTATACTAAAAATATGATTATACACGTAATAAAGAATGAGAAAAAAAAGCATAGTTTATGCAAATTTGATTTACATCGAAGGTGTCATTGCCCCGCGTTTAATCACCTAGGAGAGCAGATAAAAAAGAAAAATGCTTTAAACGAAAAGGATATTATTGCTATTAGAGTCTAGGACGTAGTATGCTTATAAGGAGAACTGTAAAGAAGACTAGCAAGTTTAAAAGGATGTCACGAAACTATCCAATCATTCGCAAATCTATGCAAACTCCATCCAATTTCTTGCTAATACACGAAACGATTCTCATATACTTCAGGCGCTCAATGTTCAGTATATCGAACACTGAGGCAATTTATAATCATTTATGAAGATTTTCATTTTGTTGTATTATTAATAATTGTTTTAAAAGCGTCGATGTATTATATTAAGGCCATTAAAATTCAATGCAACTACTTAGTTTATCTTGTAATATCTCCAACAATAAATTTGATATGCGCATTTTCAATATTTAAATTATATACGTTAAGGAAGACATGTCATTCATAAAATTATAAAAATATCAGCGACCTATAAGTTATTAGCGCGTATATTTTCATAAATACTTAACAATAGTCAACGCTTCCCGTCATTATCTAATTTATTAACTATCTATCTTTCTAATAATTATTACAAAAATAAATAAATAAATAAATAAATAACAATAAAATCAAGAAATGTAATTCATTCTTTGCCTTTGATTGATTAGAATATCAATTAATAGAATTAAAAAAAAAACAATTAATAGAAGAATAAGAGAATACAAACACTTGTTTATTTTGCAATTAATTTTAAAAGAAACATTAGGCTTATATATATATATATATATATATATATATATATATATATATATTTTTTTTTTTTCTTCTTATACTTCCAAATTGATATAAAACAATTAACATACTTTTTAAATAAAATTAATAAACGATGAAAGTCCATGATAAAGATTTTGTTTTTATTTATAATCATTGAGAACCACTTAAAATAAAGATACTACGTATTCAAGAGGATACATTCGCGTACATTATTGAACAAATTTATTAATTTTCGATAAATTATATTTGATATTATAGACAGTGATTCGAAATATAATATACCCACATTTATTATTATTATTATTGTTATTATTATTTTTATTATTATTATTGTTATTATTATTATTATTATTATTGTTATTGTTAAATTATTTTTACATAAATAACGAATAATCGAATTATGAAGTGTGAATATTATTAATTATCTTTATTTTTCAAACTTGTTTTCACGCTCATTGGTGTCAGTGTTTGAATTTCAGTCAACAATGAAGTTCATAAGACTATTTATATAATTCCATTAAATATCTATTATAAGAATAGATTTTCATTTTTAATTAAAAGTACGCTCTAAATGCTGCTGATTCTCTCGTATATTTATTTTTATTAAAGAGAAAAATTGGTATTTAAATACCATTTAAATAAGAATGATTTTAATATGTAAGAGTAATGAATTAATATCTAGAGCAGATAGATAATTAGGATAAATGTCCTCTTAATTATTAGAAAGCATGAAATCAGAAATCGTCTCTATTACTCGTATTCAATGATTGCTTTCTTATATCCTTGCGCTCCTGTCAAAATCTTTATCTTTTTATTTTTTTTTTATTTTTTGAAAATTTACCGTACGTAGATATTTAGAAAGCAAAAGTCTATCCATCAATGGTATTACTTAAAATTTTAAAAAACGTATCAACGTTGTCGAACAATCGAACGTTGTTACGTCAGGAAAAAAGCTTTGTATAATTTAATCGTATCCATGGCTTTAATATTAAGAAACATTTTGCTAATATAAACGTAAGCGCGATAACGTTTGCGAACACATTACATTACTCAGTACTCGGTAATCTGCATTAAAAAAAAAAAAAAAAAAAAAAAAAAAAAAAAAAAAGTAAGGTTAACATACCCGGCAGAAAACATTGTTATAGCTGAGTTCTATAAACGGACGTGTACGAGCGTTCGTATTATTTAGCGGGACAGAGAAATAATGGAGTTGAGAAGGAATGTAAATTCAGGAGACTAGCAGCCACATATGTGTTGACGTCGAGGAAACATCGGCGTAAACAAGTAGCCATTCTAGTTTAACGGATCTCGAGAAATGCGATTTCCAATGGAATTTTGGGAAAATAAGTGGCACACCAAAAGACTGCTACAACAAGACTGTAGATACGCGCCGATGACAATGTGACGATCGGAGTAGAAGGAGGTTGGCCATTACAGGATCAAAATCATCCATCGATCAAGACCTTTAATGCGAAAGAAAAAAAAACGAAGAACGCGAGAGGCGATTACAGTGCACAGGCGGAATGATTTGTGGTGGAATACTGGCGAAAGTAGAACGCCAGTAAGGTGAAGAACAATTTTTGCAAAATGCAAATGGTCATTCTGCATGTATCCTTAGGATCCCCTTGTTTACGTTTTCTACGATAATTTTTTCCTCTTCTTTGCTTAAGTTGCCACAATCATTGGGATTATTTTTCGACAAGGAAATTGATTTTGCACGCGTCAATTCCATTAAAAGCCCAAACTTTTCCTAAATAAATTTTCAATCGCCAGTAAAATTCTACAAGCTTAAGTACTTTTTTTTTTCTTTCAGCATCAATACACCGTTTGTTGAGATAAAATCGAAAAAAATTTTAATGTACTTTTAAAATTTTATCATTAAACCGAGTACTTGTACATTGTTTTCCAAATATTTACATATACCAATAGAACAGAATTTGTCTGCTTTCAACAATGCTTTAGCTCTATGGCTTTACTTATTTTACGAAATGTATACTTAATTAAGAAATATATATATATATATATATATATATATATATTGTTTTTTCAATCTGAACAATTTCAATTAACAATAAATATAAAATCTGTATTATTAGCCTAATACATTTAGTGGAATGCAGGAGGCAAATGAGAGAAAAATATAGAATAGAATATTATTGAGTTATATACTAGAAACCAGAATTGAAGGACATTTTTAATTGTACCGTTACAGAAAAAAAAACCATGCAATAAACTTTATTAAAAAAAGAAAGAAAGAAAAAAATGAATATCGTATTACGTAAGAACGGCGTTTCGCAATTCAATATTTATAATTATATTTCGGAAATAACATTGTAAAGCGTTAGCGCTTTTAATACAACGTATACATATTCTTGATCGAAAAAATTTAAAGATCCATAAAACTTCAACGCGTGTTAATTAAAATTGATCAAAATATTTATTATTTTCCAATATATCATATTCCTATTATTTCTCAAATAAAAATCTAATTGAATTTTCCCATAAATTATGTTATTTCGGTGTAAATTAAAATAAAAAAAAACAAATAAAATAAAAAAAATAAATAAATAAATAAAAAAAAATACGAATAACAAGCTTATATCTCTGCTATAAATAATGGCATAAAAAAGTCAATGTCTTTGGTTATTTGCACAAAACGGAAGATCGTATAAGGAGATTTTGCGTACATTCAGTAGTCATGAGATCTATGGTTACAAGATTGCCCATGGTAATTGTAGAGTGGCGTAGTCTGTATTTTATCATATGTTACTTAAATATCCTATTTGAAGTAATTTTTTGTCTATCGTAGTTTATCCAACAGCTGCAACTATGTTCCAGGGAATGATCGATGAAGAAATTATCAAAAGCACAAAAGTGCGTGAGCAATTGTATTCAGAAGCCAACGCGAATTAGCCCGAGAAAATAAAAACTTTAAGCCACTATTTTTTAACGAGGATGTCGTCTTTTGGCCGATTATAAACGTTGTTGCCAGGTAGGCTAATTGTTCGCGGAAATGTAAGTGCGCGTGCGCGTGCGCTCGCTTTATTCCAGATGAGAAGGAGTCGCTGCTCTCAACAATGTCCCAATCGATTTCGGTACATTGTCCCGGCAGTTATAGCTCCGACAATTCTGACGCTAATGATCCGTGAGCCAAAAATATCCGACGGGAAGTGAAAATCGATTTTCCGCCGATGCAGCTTATATATTGAATAAATATTTTATGCTCCTCATTGACGTCCATTACATTTAGCTCGCGTACATTTACTAAGTGTTACTTTTTATCTAAGAAGGATTTCTAGTTTTTACCGAGGACAAAAATGTCACGTTGATTATAGAGAATCAATTTGTTCGATGTAATTAATTTTCTTACACTGGTGTATGCTCTTTAGTTTGACAGTGAATTGATAAAAAAAAAAATCCATCGTATTTCACAATTTTCCTTCGCTAAATTTGACATATTAATTATCAATTTAATTGCATTGTCAGAAACTTCAGAAAAGAATATACCGAAAAGTCAAGTAAAACTAATTTCGTAGATGAAATTGATTGAAATTTTCTTTAAAATTAATTGTAATCTTTATTTTTGTTTAACATTCCACGATTAATGAAAATTTCTTCTTTTCTTTTTTCCAACGTCGTTATAATTTTACGATAATTCAATAATACAATTAAATAATCATAAGGAAATTTTATAATATCTAATATACTAATTATTGAGCAATATTGTTGAAAATATTTAAAAATTGGACTTATTCTCTGTAACTCATATCAAAGCGATTAAAATCAAGGTAGAATAAAGTTTTGAAACCCTAAACCTTATATCGAAATATCTGTAATTATTCTTTTAATATTAGAATGCAAATGATATTTTACAGGTGAATTGTTTTTATATAGTTTTTTCTATAATTTCTCTAAGAATATTGTACTTATCAGCACAGTTAGAGATTTTTCAAACTCCATTACTTGCTTATTCGTTTGCCGTAAAGATTTTTGCGATATTTTAATAGCATATATATTTTGATATATCATTGGAATACTTCATAATATTTCATAAGCAGTAGTATATTTCTTGGCTATATAAGTAAAGAAAGAAAAGACAGTTTAAGAAAATGAAAAAAAAAAAAAAAAAACAATAAACACTTCATATCACAATGCATTATAATTCAATAAAATGAGATAAAGCAAATTTGTATTATTCATATAATCATCTTAAAGAATATTATAGACATAAGAAGCCAGCAACTTTTTTTCTGATATTAACGATGTATATTTATAATTGATAGTGCACTCATTTATCGGTTTATGATCCTTTCGAAACTAATTAATCATGTATGAAAAATACCGAAGCTAATTTAATCTTACTGAACTTAATCTATTCCTGAAACGAAATAAATTAAGGCTATTTGTACAGGCGCAGTTAACTACTTGCACTGTTACAATAAAAATTGTTTTGAAGTTGTTAATGTTCTTTTTTTTTTTTATTTCATTGTCAGTTATCATGAAATACCAGGAAGAATATGAATGTGCTAGTTTAAAGATTAGAGCGTCCGATAACAAATTAGTTGTTGGTGAATCACGCATTATATAACAAAACATTCCTTATAATATATTTACAGACTCTGAGAGAATGCAATCTGATAGTCTACTGAAACAGAAAGAATTTTATTTATTTTGATCAATGATAATATGTACGTTATTAATAAATTAAAAAACTGAAAATTTTTAAACACACTTTCATGATACAGAAATAGTCACTGACCTTACATATATATTTGAGGTAAGGTAAAGTAAATTTTTTTTCTTTTTCTTAAATACATAAACGTTATGAATAAATAATATTCACGCACATGTGTATGTATTGCAAAAGTCCAAACTATCGAAAGTGAATAATGAATACTTTAAATATAATCGTTCATTTTATACAAGATATTTTGAATTTATCAAAAAAAAAAAAAAAAAAAAAAAAAAAAAAAAAAGAAAAGAAAAGATTACGTAAGAAGATTTATTGCTAACGTTGAATTATTTATTTATCTTAACCTTGATTTCGGTACTATTGGTGTAATAACTCAGAGGAGCAAATAAATAACAATAGTTTTAAATTTTTAATTTTTTTTCAATATTCACATTAATATCCTAGATTATTAATGTCAAGAAAAAATTGCATATTATTTCATTGTATATTGCATAAATATATTAAAATATATTTCATTTGTAATTTATAGCCTACGGGCTCAAAACAGTCGACTGGTAATAATGTGCACTTAAATATTTTTCATTATATCTTTTACTTTCATTGTAGAAAGTAAATTATTTTTTTTTTATAATTTTATCGACTAAGGTATAATTGCACACGCTAATTAATATTTTGATATCGAGATTAAATTTCAAACTATTAAAATTAAGTTAAGAATTAAATGTGTAATGGTGACAATTTTAAAACAAACTATACTAATGATATTTCATAATATAATATTATTAGAAAATAATTTATAAAAATTTGCAAATGTTAGGATTCAATTAGGACTCGAAAGTGTCAATCGTCAATATTTTATAATATAATTTTCTACAAATTTGCTTAAAAAATTGTCTTTAGTAAAACATTATTAATTTGATTTGGTCGAACGAAACAGCTATCAAATTCATAATATTTTTACACATGTATATTTATTATAATTAACATTATTTTACTTGTACAAAAGAAATCTTTTTAAGATTATTATCTTAAAATATTCGTGCATTGTCGACATCAATTGACGTCTTGTTTTTGAAAATTTAAACCAAATATTATACATAATATAATAATTAATTAAAAAGGTTGAAACATTTATTTACCATAATTTATTTAAAAATACTAAAAATAAATGTTCTTATAGGATTATTATATATATACGTATAAATATATTGTTACTAGACATAAGAAGTATTAGTGTAAAGAATGTTTTGAAATTATAACTCTTAGAATCGAAAGAGTTTTTCAACTTGATTTATACAATTTATAATTGCTTTATTCATTCTTAAATTAAATTTATAATTATCAGTTTAATATTGACATTTAATGTTACGTAATTAGTAATAAACATAAATACAATTTTGCGTGTACTTATTTCATAATCTTAGATTTTTATTATTTGGAACTCTCTTACAGTTTGGTATATAAATAAGAATTTTTTATTCGTAGATTTATGTAATCGGGAAATGTTAAAAAAAAAAAAAAAAATCCAATTAAAAATTTATATTTATTTTCAATTATGCTTTAAAACGATTAAATCATTACTTTAATAACAAATTCAGATTGTTTTTAATATGAAAAATTTTAATGTATAATTGAAATTTGTACTTTTAAAATAGTTAATATAATTTTCATCAAAATCTTTATAATAAAAATTTGTTTCATATACACAAATTGCAAGTACTTCATAACCATCAAGTAATAAATATCAATGAAATATATATATATATATATATATATATATATATATATATATATATATATATATATATATATATATATATATATATATATATATGTATATATAAGAAATTGGTAAGCATATCGCAGAATTATAATAAGAAAATGAAGCACAAAGTCAAAATAAAATCTTGACAAAGTTTACTTTTCAAGTTTACACCATGAAAATGTCAAACGAATAAAACTATGAACTATTTGAGAATACTGGAGAAACGAGATTCGGCTGATTGTCTATAGTCGAGTCTGGGTAATTAGGACTCTCTAGAACCCGCACATGATTGGCACACAGCATGCGAAGTTACGTGCGGGCTATTTGCCGTTTCGTTTCCTTTCTCTTTTTTCCCATCCCATGCGAGAGCGCGCGCGTGTGTCTATCCTGCAAACACGAACATTCTCGGAAAGTCGTTCACATACATGGACAGCTTGATGTACAACGTGGTCGAGATCGCATTTTTCTTACTCCTCTTCATCCTTGTCTACTGGACCCGAAAGCTGCCCACGCACTAAACCGCACTCGAAGCCACAGGAAAATTTTTAAAATTTTTAATCAACCTTAGTAAGCTTTCGCTCTTTATTTACCGGGGCTCTTCACTCTTTTATGGATGATCGATATTACAAGCCAGGCCTCGTTCTTCATTCCTTCGTGGCACAAAAAAACGCAGAAAAGAAAAAAGAGAAAAAAAGAGAAAACTAAAAAAAACTTAAAAGAGGATAAAAGCAGGGAGACAATATGACAAAGTAAGCTACAGTGAGATCCTTCATAATTATTTTAATTACGCGACTAATAGGCAATTTTTCCATCTCCGACATATTTTATCTATTGTTGGGAAAAGTTGCCTGTACGTGTACTATCGATTTTTCGTTACTGATGGTTAATTGAAAAGGCGAAGCGGCAGCTGGTTGAGGGATTCCCAATTTTTTTGTTTCGTGTTTATTTTTTTCCTTTTCGATTCGCAAATAAAAATCGAGATCTCGTGGGTTGCTGGCGCCAACGTAGAGCCGCCGATGTAGCCAGAAGAATTCTATTATCCACCTGAGTGATTCCTTTTCTTTTTCTCGACGCGCTTTTCTTCCTGCCGTATCCGAGCGACGGGGAATGCCTCATTTCCTTTGTCCCTCTCATTCATTCTAAAGGCATTTTAAACAGTCAATAGCACAGCAACTAAGGTCGTAATTCATCTGTACGAAGAGTAATGCATTACGCGAATTTTTCATTACGCTTATCCATTGTTTTTTAGGATAAAAATTTTACACGATTAAATAGACTAACATTGCTCGATAAATCATCGGATTTAAGAATGATAAATTTTACATTCTTGACGTGTACATGAGAAGTACGATAAATTAGAATAACGTAAAGATGTATTTGTAAATGTATCTGGCTGCTGTGCTCCTTTACGCAATTCGGATAACGAAATTTCTTTAAACTCCTTATCTCTTTTACTTATTCCGACTTCTTACAGTTTCTCCATTGCCCATTGTGATACTGACAGGATAATGAAGCGACACGCTTGCTGAACAATTAAATCAATTCAAGGTATTACAATCGAATTATTATTATAATCGTAAAGCCCTCATCTAATAACGATTTAAACTTCTGAATTGAGTAGTCTGGCACTGTTAACAATGTGTATTCAATAATATCTCAATTAAAATATTCTCAGTTAATTAATGTAAATTTCAAAGTTAAATATTTACAAAGTTATAATGACACGCATGCGCATACGAGCATCCTATAATTTCATTACGTTAAATGATTTATTGCGTAAATACATATTTGTAGCAAGTTGCGCTCATATCTCAAGCTCTCACGAATATTTATATTATAAAATATAAAATTAACAAGTACGTGCCCCACTACTACTGATTCTCAAAGAAAGCATGAAAATCTTATTATTCGTATAATTATGTATGTACTTTTATGTATAATTAATATCTTTGAAACGTGGCTGCTCTCGACCTGTTGAATATAATTTTTATTGTTGCTATTCAGTTGTCAGAGCAAGATAAGTAAAAAAATAAATAAACAAATAAATAAGAAAGAAGGTGGTGATGCGGAATGTTTGTGGAAATGTTGAAAGATGCAATTAAATGCAATACCAAAACCAAAAAATAATAATAATTACGCTTAAAACAGCAGAATTAATCGAGTGTAATTTAATATGTAATATCAAATTAATTCATCATTTGTACATGAAAAACGAAATTAGTTTCAATCCTCGATTTCCAATTAATTTCATCTTTAATAACGAAAAATAAAAAAAAAAATTTCAACTTTGTATTAAAGAATTACATTGTACGTAAGTTCTTATGGAATGTATGTATTATGGTAGAAAGTAATACTGGTGGTAATGAAAAATTCGAATGGATTACCAACGAACATATAATACGAGTGGTAACGGAAAATTTGCCGTTGAACTTATATCAAAGTGATATTTACTTATAGGAAAAATCATTACTGATTATACTTTTTATGAAGTTTTTCATTTTGATAATAAAATAATCAAAAAAAAAAAAGAATATAATCAAAAAAAAAAAAGAAAATAATCAAAAAAATAAAATAGAAAAAAAAAATAAGAGAAATTATTAGTAAATAGAAATCAACGAGCCTCTACGACTTTTAGACTAATTTTGATCGATATTATCAAGAAACAAAGAAAAAATTATAAGAGTATAAACATTATAGTAATAAAAACTATATATTTCATTCTTGTTAAATATAACATCGAGTATAAATGGCGCTAGGGCACCTTGATACATCGACGAAAGATGATACAAAAATAAATTACATATAACATGAACAATAAAATGGATTAACTCGTTGTGAATTACGATGGCTAGTCAGGAATTGTCCATTATTTTTTTTCGTTTTGCTTTGCGATTCTTTAACATGCATACTTATACGTTCAGCAGTACTCGAGACTTTTAACGAACTTATCCCCCGTTTCAGCGGGGAAAGTCCATGACACTTAATGAATTAAACAACAATTTCGAGAAAAATGTTAAAAACGAGGCAAATACATGTATAGGAGCATAAAGAACGGTAGATGTTCGGACAGTACATACATACATACGGCGAAGAAGCTTACGAAATAAATGCGCGTTCAATCTCGATCTCACTGAAGTGGAAGGACAAGGTTTCTTCGTGCTGACGTTGCCCGTAGAGGTCAATGGACTCGCGCGATGCGCTTGCGAGTACAACTCGACGGGGCAAACACGCAGCTGCGAGGAGTATTATAAGTTTCGATCTTCTTCGGAAAGATTACAACGAGGTCCAAGTTAAGTTAACTCGCACGATGTATGCGAGGAACTACCCCGATGATGCGTGAGCAGCTTCTCGAAATCTACTCTCGATGATAATTCACGGATTCACCTTCAACTTGAACTTTCTGAAGAATTACCATTTTGCAACTACTCGTCATTAAGCATAAACTTATTTACATCTTTAACAACCGATATTCACTACCGACCCTTGCTCGATTATTATTAATCCACTAATGGACCTAGAATCTTTTATAAATTTTTTCTACTTTCCATTGGCGCCAACTTCATTCTCCACTACTCTATCGTCCGACGCAATAACACGGATTATAAAAACTATGTAAATAATCGATAACAAATTTGTTTAATATTATCGATAATTCAACAATTTCAATAATCCAATAGTTTATGACTAAATAAATTTCATTCCTATGACAATGACGAGTTTTTTTAAATTAGATACTAAAATTTCTTTCGATTATATTCTTCGGCTAATTATATTATCACAAGAAAATTTATAAATTACTATTACTACCAAAATACAATTGAAAATTTTTTAATATTTTCGAAAAACTTTTACCTCATAAGCAAGTATTATTTAATAACTTTGTTATTTAAAGCTGCGCCAATGCTCGATAAAAACCGAATTAATACGTAGAAGAATAATCATTTATTGTACGGAGCATTAATATAATACGACTTACCATATTAATATTGTGTATTCTATTAACATTTACCATTATACTAAAATGAAAGATATTTTGTATTAATAATTTAAAGCTTTATGTTTAAAAGAAAAAAAATCAATAATGATTATCATACTTTATCCCATTCTCGTCTCGTCCCTTTTATTACCATAAAAGCTTTTAACTCATTAATATTAAGTTTTAATAACTTTTTAAAAGTAATTATAATTGCTAATTCTTAAAATATGCATAGTTTTTATAGGGATACATTTTAAATTGAAATACATTTAAAATTAAGGGCCAATTGCATAGTTGTAGAGAATTAAATTTCGATGAAGCACGGTGAAGCTTTTAATTTTTCTCTTTTATAATTTCACATATCAATAAATTATTTTTTTTTTTTTTTTTTTTTTTTTTTTTTTTAGAAATTATATAAAATATGGCACGAATAGTATTCTATTAATACAGAATTTTATTTTTACAATAAAAATGTTTTTATATATAATATTTACAAGTTTAAATTAAATACTTACGCAATTTGTGTAATTACTTTAATAAATTCATTTTAATTAATTTAATTTGTAGTCTTGGTCTTTAGTACGAGTGGTACTTCATTTTTTATTATTCAATATAAATTATACCTACATATTATATCGTAATCATTGAGTTATATTTTCTTAATCTACTTTTTTCAAAAATGTATTTAAAAAATAATTTTAATTAAACAGTTTGATATAACTGAACTTTCATATACTTTAATATCAGCACGCGGAATTTACGTAGTACGTACATATATAATATATAATTGAGTAAATGATAAATTACGCAAACGAATTAATACTTGAATAATTTTACAAAAAAAAAAAAAAAAAAAAAAAAAAAAAAAAATCATCATAAATTTAGCTTGGTTAATTATGAATCAAGTTAAACTTCATTTCTAAATTGCTTTCTTAATAGTAATGAAAATAAACATACAAATAAGAAATCCGCTTTGCCTTCAATTTGAACTTTCTACAAATTATTGTCGCGTCCCAACATCCGATTTCTTTCATACAAGTTTAATACGTACATTCTGGGTAATGTGAACCATAGAAAAGTAGTTATTCAGGATATACCGGATATATATATATATATATATATATATATCTTGTACTATATGATATATTTTTATTTTTATTCTTTTTTTCTTTTTTTTTTTACAAAAAATCGAGAGCAATTTTTCTGTATTAATAGTATAGCTATATACATTGTGGTTAATTTTATTTCCTACGGCAAATTTAAAATTACAGCGAAACGGTAGTTTAGTCATTTGTCAACTACTAGAACCATACAATTGAAAACAAATATTACCTTTTCGCACTTAAATTAAAAACCTGAAGAAACTATTTTCATTGATTTTGGAAAATTTAAATGAATGAATAAAAAACAATCTAATTAAATATTAATTCTTATATATTATTTAATAAAAGTGTCAAGTATTAAATGAAGCTGAAGGGCTAAATTACTTTACGTCATCGATAATTCAATTACTATCTCTGATTATGCCACTAACAGGAAATTAATAAACCTGTGAAAACTTTATTTCAAACGTTTAAATAAAATGAGTCTCCGGGCAAAAGACATTGAAAAGTCAAACGATTTATTATGAAGTTCTAATCATTTTTCTAAAGCAATCAAAATTTTTAATGAACACTTAAGCATAATAACATAACTTAATATTTATAATGATCTTAATATCCAATAGTTGAAGTATAGTAGAAGTTATCTTTTATTTATATTTTACAATATAATACAATATATTACAATATTTTACAGTTAAACAGAAGTTTTGTTGAAAAAACAGTGTGTCCACTTTTTTTTATTTAGATGGAATTTGTTTATATTGATAAAAAAGAGCTAATTACAATGTTCTGATAAAGAATAGTTTGAAATAAAAAAAAAAAAACAAACAAGAACGCCTGTTTTTTTTATAAATCGTCATTATTATTCATTACTACGTGTAAAATCTCAATCTTATGCACAAATATGACTTACTATGCCTTGAATATAAAAATTCTCATTATTTTTATCAAGCTTTATGGACAATTGAAGATATATTTTAGCTTAAAGATAGATTCAACAGCAATAATTCGGGTATTACACGTGAACGCAACTTTGCGATCACAATTGAACAGTGGCGATATGAACTCTGATAAAATCGTTGCGATGCATACCCGACTACCATTGGGCAATAATTGGTGATACATCGTTTTTATACAACACAATATTGTTTTAGGCTCTTCATAAATAATGAATTGGAGAATGTCGTTGCTCATCTGTGTATAGTACTGATAGTTACAATAAGCAATTACACCAGTACACTTTTTTTTTTTTTTTTTTTTTTTTTTTAAAAAAAAAATTGAAACTCGATTACAAAAATCTTAATATATTCTATTTGATCATTAATAAACTGCAATAATTATGAAGATAATAAGGACTTAAAAATAGGTGAAAAAAAATTTGTTTAGAAAACAACACGATGACAATATTGAAAAATAACATTATTGCTTACTCGGCGTCATAATTTATGATGAATGAGTAAATTTACGACGATAAGTGTGTATACACTTATTTATATGTCATCAAAATTTATATTCGTAAGTGTATATAACATATAATGTATACAAATGTTAATCTTCCTTGAATACGTAAGCTTTGCAGCAACCGAGGTACTTTATTCCTTAAAAATCGAATAAACTGAAAAAACAAAACTATTTCATATTGTAACACCGAGCGACTGACTAATTACATTTATTATGCATCATGACCTCTTGGATTATCGTTACTATAGTCTTATTAGTATACTTAATACAATTTATGCCCAATATGGACACGACATCATGTAGAAAGTAATGTTGATTATAGAAACTAGAGCAATGTCGATAAGAATAGTTTCATAGTATTTCGTACTGGATTTATAATATTTTAAAAATAAATTGAATAATAGTCGAAATTACTTATCCTCAAAATATTTGCTTTATTAATAAACGATTAATACGTAACGTGAAAGTATCATCGTCATCATCGAATTTCGTCATCTTTACTATTATTACTTATTCATCACATTAATTACTCGGAGTAAGGCTTTATTTTTTACAGCCAAAAAGAAAGAAAAAGAAAAGTATAAATGGAATTGTTAATTTCTCGGCAATATGAAAGACATCTTAAATATTACACTGAAATGTACTGTCAATAGCTTTATTCAAATATTCAAGGTAATACGATAATTGGTGATCATCTCAATTTTATATCTAACGTAACCGCGGTATTATTCTCGCTTTTCCCTTAGTTATGAAATGTATTCATCCTGCAAAATACAAATAACATTTTTTTTTTTACAAAGATTTAGCTTCCTTATGTACATTTACACAATTATTTTATAATTCGATTATCTTCATCGAGTCATCGTAATCCATTGTTTTTCAAGACTTTTTATTGCTTTGTAAATAAATGCTTTTTATGCAAAAGTTTTTTTTAGACAATAATAAAATATTTACAATTTAATGTTGTTAACTAGTACTCACAATTTGACGAGTGTGCATACAATTGTATTGATTTTTTAAATTATGCATCACTTAACATCAACAATGAGAATTATAGAATTTATTGTTAATTAAATTGATCGTTAAATAAAAATAAATTCTTGTTTAATATTAGAAAAAAAGAAAAGAAAGATGAAAAAAACAAAGAAAAAAAGAAGAAAAAAAAAAGAAAAAAAAATTAACCTTAAAATACTCTGACTGATCTATATACTATTTATATGGTAAAAATGAACGAACAAAGAAAAATAATATAACGCTAAAAACAATATTTATAATAACAATGTGTCTCAACGGCTATTAAGGTATCTATAAAACGTATTTTGTAACGTAATTGTAACATATTTGTAAAAATTGATATAAAAAAAAAAGAAAAAATGAAAAAAACAATTCAAAGAGGTTTATTGAAAGGAACGACAATGATTAGTAATATAGAAGTTTCGAATACGTATAATGCGTCGACAAATTTTAATTTATCAGGAAGTGGGGCTACACCTGGAAACGGAACACAATGGCGCATTGTCCTCGACCAAACGCCGACTTTAATCACGGATGTGCCCGCCTTTGTCAATTTCCATAGAACACCGGGTATATGACACGCTGTTTGTCGCCCACGAGATTTCCTCTAAAAAGTAAATCAAAATAGACTCTTCGTATAGAGGGACCCAGACAATATTTAAAATATATATTTTATAGGAAGATGGAAAGGCGATGATTTTGTTTGCTCAAAATAGATGAAGAAAGAAGTTGGCGTTAAAAAAAAATTACAAAATTCGTACATTACGTAAAGAAAGCCTAAATATTACATAACGAGCTTTGCATTATTTAAATGCCATGGGAAATTGTGCGATAACACACACACATTTTTTCAAAATTTGTTACGTATTTTAAATGCGAATCAATGTGCACGAATATAAATACATATATATATATATATATATATATATATATATATATATAGAATTGCGAAAACGAATTGTCTATTAAAAACTCTTCTATATAAATTTTCAATATTTGATGATTAATGTTATATGCCGTTGAAATCTATCAAACTATTAACATTTAATAGATTAACAATATAGCAGAGTAAAGGCAATAAGATAATTATGTGTTGCAACTATTATTATTGTTATAAAAAATTCTTTAAAAAATCAATAAAATGCAATTTTAGATTATTTATTGATTAATTATTATCAAATTTGACAGTTCTAAGTTGTTTTCAAATTCAGTTTAAAAAATCCAGAGTAACAAATTTGTATTTTCTATATTTCATTAAAAATTTTATAGTAAATTTTTCAATATTACTATTTTCTTGATATAATTCTTCGTCTTTAATTAATGCCATTCGTCATAATTTTCTATCCAAGATTATTATAAAATTTTATTAAATTAAGAAAATTCAAATATTCTGAAAGTATATTTTTGTTGTAATAATCTAAAAAATTTTATTTTCTAAACGTTCTAGTTTCTTAAATGTTACATTAATTAACACCATTAATGTATTATTATACACGTAATATTATCAATTATTGTATATACCATAAAGAGCTTTAGTTTTATTAGAATTATTTATTCACAATAAAATATGTATGAATTGAATGTGATTTTTTCTATTTTTAAAAGACTAGAAATAATGGCATGAAATAATGTTTGTCGAATGGTTTTATATTTGAAATTTAATATAAAAATATTTAAATATTTAAATATTTAAAAATACTATCAACGTTTATGTACTTAACGTTTTATTATTATTTTTTATTTTTTTTTTTATCACATTAATTTCATTTATTAAATCATTTATTAAAGTTTTCATATTTTTCATCAATTTTATATCGCGTTTTATCAGATGTATATCAGCTTGTAATACCAAAACCATATTACAACATAACTATACTAATTTCTATAAACTTCATATGTTATGTTATAAAATAATATGCAAGTCAAGTCCGAACTACAAGCTTTTTTTATTTTTGCATCAGTTTATGAAAACATTTTTCATTTTGAAATTAACAGAATTGAAAAATTATTTTCTAAATGATAATTTAATGTATATGTGCTAAAAAGTACTAAAACGCCATCCCATGCATGTGTTTTTATATTGTGAATAATTAACGGCCAAAATGATGAAAATAACGATAGAATGTCCATTACTATTTTCTATTTTTACTTACATATATTACTTACATTAATAATTGAATGTACAATATGCCTGTGTGTAAAGAACTCAAACAAGTAATTTCTCAACGTTATATTTTTATCTATGACACATAAGATTTTATAATTAAGACAATACTTATCTGTCTTGATTGTTTAAAAAAAAACGCATACAAATATATAGTATAATTTACCGACTGTCAAAAATGTATTAAGTCAATAAGAATTCTAACGTCTGTCGACTAATGTAGACAGATAAGAGTAAGAAATGACGGTCGATACAGTAAGAAAAGTAAATCCCTTGATATTGGAAAAAAAAATGCTCGTCCAGATACGGGAAATCTACATTATCGTCTACTAATTCTACTCCAGAGAGCGATAGACGTGAGGCAACACGGAGTTGTCGACATCTTTTTATCTAGTTTCCTACTTGTGCCCACCCACGCACAAAAGTAAAGCTAAGTCCAGCTTACTAATGTACGAGTTAAAACTGTTAGTACACTAATCTATTTAACGAAATTCTAATGTTGTTTATCGAGCTTTCTCAGCGATAAATATATATCTACGTAGTCTAGAGCGGTAACTTTGTTTTGAAATTCAAACGTTTAACCACAAATTGCTTTGTTTTTATAATATAATATAAATATTATTATGAATATAAATGCTATATAAACTCGGATTTTTTTAACAAATTACTCGCAACTATTGCTTTACAATGGAAAAATTCAATGATTCAATAATTAAGGCAATAATATCAATTAACTTACAATTTTTTATTTTAATTATTAAAACTAATGATAGAGCGAATGAGTTATATTGAAGTTTTAGAATTAAATTATTAATAACTGGGAAATAACAAAATTTCTTAAAACAAAAACACTATACAATGGATGAAATTACAGATTATGTATTCACAATAGTCACTTTAGTAATGTATTGTTATAACACGATTAAGCATAATTACAAGGTTTCAAAGATCCTCATAATTGCATGTATAACTGTCATTGCAAGTAAATCGCAATAAATTATATTCTAAGTCAAAACAATAATTTAATAATTAGATATATATATATATATATATATATATATATATATATATATATATATATTATCGAGATTTTTCAAATAATAGCTTTCAAAACGAAAAGTAAGACACATCATTAATATTTCTTTCGTATCAATATTAATTTCATAAATTCAAATATTTATCCATCTAATTAATGATCTAAAACATGAGTGATTAAAATGCATTTATAATTATTTAATTTTTAAATTTTTAATTAAAATTACTTTGTATTTGAAGAATTTCCAACCTAAATTATAATTAATATACCTGACAATTTGAGAACGGAATAAATTGAATCAGTATGTATCAAAATTTTTATATTTTTAAGTATAATAAATTATAAATACGATTGTCGTGGATGATAAGTTATTTCCTACAAATTCCTATTCCATTTCAATAACTGTTATTTCTTGGAATTAACAATCGCCTTTTTTTATCGATAAATCCGTCAAATCTTTACTCTAATTATTATTGTGATTTTTTAATTATTCAATATTAAAATTATTCAATTACTCTTATTCCGAATGAGTCATTCATCCTGATTTTATAGAAAATTTAAAAAATTCTACAAATAATAATTTTATTAATTATTATTAATTTGTAGAAAACTTGATGAATATTAATCAATGTTTAAAAAAAAGATATTACTTTGTCATTGAAATAGAATTGTTTCAACTAATTTTTAACTAATGTTCTAAGAATAGTAAAAATATACAATCTCCCAATATGATTCATTGCTTTTTATTATTAAATGGTCCAATACAATAAAAAAGATAATAAATCTTGTCCAATAAGAACGTAGTGATAAAATAATTTATTTTAGAAAATTTGCTGAAACTCTAATGAAAATTATAACTTAAATGGGACATTTTTCGTAGGGATATTTATTATCTACCGCATAATTATAAAAAACAAAATTTAGAAAAATCCTATTACGAAATGTTATAAATTGATTTTTTTTTTAATTTACAATCAATTCTTCGGCTATCATTATTAAGCAAAAAAATTGTCATTTTATAAAATATAAATTCTAAAAAATAATATTTAATTAATTATAAAAATATAAGGATAAAAATATCGGTATAATGGAGATATTATCGATAGAATAGATCCCATTCGATATGCGCGTAATTCATAATAAAATTGTATACAACAAATGATTGTGTAGCATTGAAGTTTAAATTTAAAATCCAATATATAAACATTTGAATATTCTGATATCGCCTGTGCAAAAGTCCACAATATTTAGTTACACGTAAATTTGTTTGTTTTTCAGCCAATTCAATCTTAAAGCCAGATGTACTAACCGAATATAGATGACGAGTCAATGATGAAGACAAACGTTAAAAAAAATACCTCTTACGTTTAATTGATTATTGGAAACTCGAGAGACGACTGGAATTAGACGTACACGATTTTCACGCGGACTGCTTTAATTTCTTAAAATACCGCATAGCTTAAGCGAAAAAGAAATTAAGTGAACGAATATCATACACGATTTTCCCGTTATTCCTTAACTGTAAAATTTAATGGATTGAATTGGCTTTTGAACGAAATTAAGTATACGTATTAAATTGAAATCGATAAGCGAATACGCTCGGCTGTCTCAGTCCCAATGATAAAATCAGAATTTTCTCGATGCAGGATGGAAGAAAAGTATATCAGAAGTGGGTGTTTTACCTTCTTTGCACACGACTCTTCGCAACACCACGGACAATGCAATGTAATGACAAGCGAGAGTGGTGGGACACCAGCGATAAATTCGACACCGGCGGTTCGCGTCTCTGTCTGTCGCGTTTGTGCGAGGTGTACGTGCGCCGACGCTGATAAGACCAGCGCCTGCACGCCAATTTATCCCTCGGTCGGTCGCGTATGCATGCGTGCATTGATATGTGCATAACTGCATAGTTCTGAACGCGTGTGTGTCGTTCCAAATCAAACCAATGCAGCACGAGTTCCGCTCAGTGGCGGTGCTATCGCTTAAGCATTTTTAATTCTTCGTTTCTACTCGGCCTTTTTTATTCATACATGGGATGCATAAAATCAAGCTATTGTCAATCTTATTTTTAATGTTGCAACGGCACAGAATTCACTCCATTTGTAGATGAACGATCATTAATATCAACGTGCGTATTTGTGTCAATGGCTTTACATGATTAATAAAGGCTCGTTCAAATGTAACGTAAGAGGGCACAAGTAGGAAATAATAAATCATAAACTATTATTCATCCTTGTAAAGAGATTTAAAACAAAGAGACGTAATCTCACGTATTTTTGCCTATTTACCTTCGGCATACTTATCAGTTTTATGTACAAGAATGGAAATAATGATTTCTTTTAATGGTCTAACTTAATGCCAGGGGTAGATCGATATAGATGGCAAGGGATTAGGAGGAGAGGATGAAAAAAAAAGTATCGTTTCTGTTTGGAGTAGAAAATATATAAACAAAAAAAAAAATAATATGCCGTGACTGTGAAGTCTTATGATTATGATGCATTAAAAATGTGAAATTGAAAAATTAATATACCAAGCCTGGGAGATGATAAGAGAAAATATACCGCTGGCACAACTAGAATGATTTGTGCGATTATTAGCTACGCGAAAAATTAAAAAACTTTGCATAAAAGTAGTTTAAATGCCCGTTCTCATTGAATAAAATATATTACAATTTTTAATATATATGCCGTTAATTTAATATGTGTGTGTGTGTGTGTGTGTGTGTGCGTGTGTGTCTGCGCGCGCGCGTATGTATAGATGCACTGTAGTAAATCAAAAGATTTTTTTTAAGATACATTAAAAAGCAAATTCATTGTAATTGTCAAACTGGCAAGAAAAATTCACTCAAAGTAACGGAAAAAACATACAAATCATCCTATATTACATATATTATATTCGTCACATTTATATCTTTACTTCACTAACGAGTTAAAAAATATATATTAAACATTGCAATGCAATGTTGAAGACAATATTTCTACAATAATAATACCACTGATAAACTAATTTGACTAATCCATTCAAGTTCCAATAATATTTGATGTAAAAAAAAAAAAAAAAAAAAAAAAAAAAAAAAAAAAAAACAAGAAAACCGTAAAATTAGATAAATGTGAAATATAAGAACTTAATATTTCATCTAATATTGCAACAAAGATAATGAAATCGCAAATTAAGATCAATAAATCATGTATTGATTATAATTAAATATATAATAATTATAGTTGAAGAAAATAAAGAATTTATTATATGAAAATTTAAATTGAACGTAGCAAAACATCGGCGCATATGTTATATATATTTAGTATAAGTAAAAAAAATAGTAATTTTGGGTTCATGACATAGTAAACTTGCAATTTATTAACGTCAACTATTGACAATGATTTCTTAATAATTTTGTTTAATTATAATATTATATCGTATACAATGTTATATTATCAAATTATATTATATATAATACATATATTGGTATATTTATATAGGAATTTGAGTAGAATTTAATGAGTACTTGTCATTGGGCACTTGTAAAACGTAATATAACTCTAAATGAAATAGAATCAAAATAAGTTTAATCATTACTATAATACATCAAGTTTTTGCTATAAATCTATATCAATAGTTTTTCGAAAAAATTTTTTTTAATTAATTCCGAACGATTCAGAAGTTTCTCCTAATTTTTCTTCTTCTTTACCCCCCCCCCCCCCCTCTTCCCCCCCCCCCTTCTAGAAACACACAAAATATGTTAATTTTTAAATTAAATGTAGTACTAAAATATTTTACAAGGAGGATCGGATGTTCAATTTATCAACGAATAAATCCATTCCCCATTTATAAAACTGGTCAAACATACTTTATTTGTAATATTCCTTTTTATATTATCTTATATAGTAGTATTTTCGTAATTGACTGGTTACAGTGATTGACAAATGATGATCGCGCCTGTACGCAGAAGCATGATATCGTTGACACACATTTAACGCAACAAATCGCTCGTTAAATATTATCAATACCTGAGCATACAAGAAAAGCGATTACACTAATCAAAGAAAAATTTTGTGTGTACTTTTACATTATTTTAAATACAAGTAGAGTAATAAAATTGAAGAATTAAAAAACTGTTTAATGTAAATTAAGCAATGTTTGTAATAAATATTTTCAAATGAATTTTCCACTTTATTGGTAAATTTGATTCCTATTAGAGTCAATTTTCCACTCTAATTATCACTAATACTTTTCATTATATAGGTGGAGTATTTTATTAATAATTATATATCCAGTTAAGTAACAAAATTCTAACGCTTACTCCGTTTATATACATACACATATGCACGCACAATTCATTAGAATATTCTCATTAAGTTGTAAATTACATTTAATCTAGATAATGGTTTTTTTCTCTATTTAATATTACATATTACGTAGATTAAAATAAAAATGCATAATAATATTAGTCACAACTAATGTATATACAATTTTCATAAAAAAAAAAAAAAAAAAGAAAAGAAAAAAAGTATTCTAAATATTATTTATCTAATATTCTAAATTTACAAATACAATTTGTAAAGGGCCATTGTTAATTAAAAGTGAATGTGAGGCGCATAATTAATTTGAATAAGATTATAATATTTCTCATTATTGTATAACTTTAATCGCGAAAAAAATTATCGACCAATAAATGAGTAATCAGCAGCCAATCGTAACGCTTATCGGCTTAAAAGATATTAGCAGGTGAATCGCTCTTGTTGACGGGTCTGGAAATATTCGGAAGTTGATTAGCCGAAAATCGAATATAGTTACGACAGCGGGATGAAGTTACGTAATTCTCCTACGTAACTTAAATAATATTAAAATTCCAATAACTTTTTAATATTATTTAAATAGAAATGAGATTTTAGTTTATATAGTCACTGGGCTGTTAATAATCAAATGCACTGTTGTGCTGAGAAATGAAACCTGATCTAATGACATACTTTAATCAATCTCACAGATGCATATTTTCTTTTTATATAAACTTCTTCCTACGTTATTATTTAATAATCAACTGCTATTAACAACAGTCAATGTTGAAAATTACAATAACCATGAATTTACATTATTCGTACACGTTGCAGATATAATATTGAAGAATAAATTTCATTAGATTCTATTTAATTTGATTGGTTATCAGTGTTTTGCAAGTAATGCCGACTCTTTTATAGTAAAAATTTGGAACAATGAGCGTATTAACTTCAAATTGAGTAAACCATTATTACATATTAGTAAAATAAAGCTACACACGCAACATACTTGATTGCAAAATTTGAATAAAAGTTGATACGTCTTTCGTTATTATTACTTTAATCTCGAATTAATATTCAATGGATTTCAATTTATATAAAATTTCAGCATCATAGTTATCATACAGTGAAGTATATCAATTTATGTACATAGCTAATCATTGAATAGTAAAACTATATATAAAACTTTGTAATCAACCAAATTACGCTGCACTTCATTTACACTTTGCGTATTATCTATCAGCTTAACATAATGCAATCTTTGGTTTTTACAACTACTCTTTGTTAATTCGTATAGAGGCGAAAATTAAGATTACATACGTTCGTTCCTCTTCTCTTCATCATCCGAATGTATTTAAAGATTTTTTAATCTTCCAATGATTATTAAACGAGGTATCGAAATTTATACGATATTTTATGATTATACAGTCAACTCGATTATTAGAGTTTTAAACAACTTATACTACCAATGTTTTGAGTCAAATTTCCGCAGAGTTGAAATTAAAATTGAATTTCGGTACACACATTTTACAACTTATGTAATATCAGATTAAATAAGAGCTGCTACATTATTTAAAAAAAAATTATTTTGTACATCTTCAGCTTATAATAAACATGCCGTTTCATTTATTAAAAATAAGACATTCATATTTTTACTATTTTAGTAGAACATTAAAAGATTTATAGAAATAGCATCTTTAAGTAAATTTCTTTTATTTTAAGGAATTACATATAAGAAAAGAAGAAAAAAAGACATTACAAAATATCTCTTACCATTGTGAAAATTTCCATTACGACAATATTTTAAATTCGTACATAACTTGGGCAATATTGTCATCATTATACAATAACTTTAATAACAATTCGACGGTTAATTAAATATTCCAATTGCATGTACAGTTTTAGCTTCTTATATTTCATACTATTCGCAAAATTATCGATTAGAAAAATAATTTCTTGTTATAAAACTGGTTTTTAACCCGTAATATATAGCGAAGAATATGCGAGAAAAAAAAACGTTTAAAAAATCCGGTAAGATAAGACGAGTTGTTGCTTAATTCCAACGCTTATATTATTAGTTCACTTGAAAAATTATATTATTTTAAAGAAACAACAAAACTTGAACATTATCATAATTAATTATAGCGATAATTTATGAGATAGTAAAAAAATTATAATAATAAAGGCAATTTTAACATGTATGTTATGGGTTACGGAAAAAAAAATCTACTTATTTATTATTAAAAAAAAATAAATAAATATGTAAATAATTTCAAATGTAGATAATATTCATAGAAACAAAACATGTTTACTCTTTCAATAATCAAACTGAAAAATCAAACTGAAAGTAAAACTGACGAATAAAATAATGGCGTGACGAAATATAAGGTGATTTTTTTTTTCTTCAAAATTTACTATTCAATATATAATCTATTTGTGCTATTGTTGTTGATTATATGATAAACAAATATTCTCAAGATACTAAAGCAAATATTAAAAGGATCTAAGTATAAATGATTAATAATGCGAAAAAGACTAATTAATTATTTATTATTAATGAGAGAAAATTGAAATAATTGTTTCCAGGATGAATTTGTAAGATAAATATTTTGTTACATATATAATACTATGAAATCTTACAAAAAACTTCTACGCTCTGATTATTATTTTTGAATAAAGGAGAAAAATTGAAATTTCATTTCAAGAATAATAGGAGCTACTTACAAAATATAAATAAAGTAAAAACCGTTTCGGAATATTTAATGTATTTAAACTGCTAACAATGTATCCATCAAAATATATTATTCGAGAAAATTAACAAACAAACAAACAAACAAAAAAAAAAAAAAAAAAAAAAAAATTACATTTCTTTAAAGTACAGTTGCAGCAATATCGTAAAAATTATCATGAAAATTATTAAATTAATTATTAAATTAATAATGAAAGGGGAGGGTGGGTGGGGGGTTGCTTTGGAGTAAGAAAAATTTGTATGAATAATCACTTTATAAATATATAATGAAAAAAAATTATTGGTAATAAAAATTGTAGGCACGTTTGCATAATTAGTATTTATCAATGCCATTTGATATTTATGATTTGTGTATTTATGCTTGTTATTATTGATTATGCAATTGATTAATAATATAAAAAAGTATTTAAAATTTTAAATAAGCGAATAATAAGGAGCTCCATAATGCGCAAATATTTTCCTTACTCGTGACGCGCTCGTCCAAATCTGCGAGATTTCAAACGTTTGCCGTAAAACGGTTACGCGTGCGCGATCGAGGAAAATGAGATTGACAGTTTGCCAGCTGTGAAGGCGCGCTTTATGCGGTTAGGTTAGTATGTAACCATCTACTTACTTTCCTTCTCTCTCTCTCTCTCTCTCTCTGTCTTTGGAGCGCGCGCGCAACATAGATGCACGCACGCACGCGCATACAGAGGCGCTCTTGCCCTAGCTCGATCCGCGCCGAGTTTAGGGGTCGCGGGGTCATGCTCGTCCCCCACCAGGAGAACTCGTTTTGCTGCTGCCGTCCTCCCTCTAGACGATAGTTTTCACTCCGCGAATCCCCACACGGGACCGCGTGAGCGCTTTACTCCTACGTACATTAAATAATGACGAGAGACGACGTGCGCCACGCGAAAGCCGTAGACGATATTATTTATTTATATATTTATTTTTTTTTGTTTTTTTTTTTTTATTCTTTCTTTGTTTGTCTTTTTGTTTGTTTGTTTTTGTTTTTCTTTTAATTTATAGTTGAGCCAATGCAGCCGCGTATTTCTACAACAGCTGCTACGAGAGGTCAACTTTTTATGGGCCCCGGAATTTAGCACCGCCTTGTAATGAGTGTTATTTACAGGAGATCCGCGATCAATTGCATGTGCCGCTATCGTCCGTCGTTACAAGCTTAATGCATAACACGTGACCCGCTTACCAAGTCCAGGCCACTAAGCCAATCTATTTACGGCTTAAAAATGTTAAAGACAATTTTAACAGCCAGCATTTACCATTCGATATGAAATTTCAAATTTACATTACGTACGGGGATGGGGGAGTGGGGGTGGTAGTTGGTAGTTGGTAGTGGTAGTGGTAGTTGGTAGTGGTAGTTGGTAGTGGTAGTGGTAGTGGTAGTTGGTAGTTGATAGTGGTAGTGGTAGTTGGTAGTTGGTAGTGGTAGTTGTTAGTGGTAGTTGGTAGTGGTAGTTGGTAGTGGTAGTGGTAGTTGTTAGTGGTAGTTGGTAGTGGTAGTTGATAGTGGTAGTGGTAGTTGGTAGTTGGTAGTTGGTAGTGGTAGTTGTTAGTGGTAGTTGGTAGCGGTAGTTGATAGTGGTAGTGGTAGTTGGTAGTTGGTAGTTGGTAGTGGTAGTTGTTAGTGGTAGTGGTAGCTGGTAGTGGTAGTGGTAGTGGGGGGGATAATTTTTTAATTTTTATTCTTACATTGGCAATTTTAACATTTTATATAGTAGTAGTTGGTGTCTGATCTGGTCATTTAACATTTCAATAAATCTCGAAAATCTCGTCATTTTGATTCGAACGAATCAAAGTATATTTTACAATTTATGGCAGGATAATCTGCGTAATTAAATAATGTCTCCGAATTAAATGTCTCCTAATTAATGTCTCCTAATTAAACAATCTAAGGTGGCCTTACCTTAGCTACGATTATTATTATGCTTAACTGTATTGTTTGCGCGGATAGGTTTCGCGCGAAATCCCGTCGTTTGCGCATTAGTTTCCACTTCTCTAATGACGTGCTTACGTAAATGCCATCTTACAAAACAAGAAAAGAAGTTTGATGAGACACACGTCAATTGTGGCGTATGGTTTTCGATTATCTTGTGCACCGAGGAGCCGCGATATCGACGATCGTGCAATCAACGTAATTCAAACACAAATTCGCAATCATTTCGTCATCAACCAACTGCCTATAAACTT
>NW_011948420.1:8165144-8169615 GCF_000503995.2 Ceratosolen solmsi marchali
TCGCGCTTCTTTCTGTCACGGGTCTCTCCGGACCTCCTTGTGCACCTCTACGCGACCACTGCCGATTCCACAGCTCTCGCACCCTCGCGCTCGCCGTCACCAAAGACGTCACCTAGGGCGCCTCCTCTAGTCCTCCTCGCTGAGTTGGAACTTTCCGCTGGTGTCGGCTAACAACGATTAGTCTCGCATTCCTCAGGTGCGCTCGAGGAGAGACGAGCTCGGTACGGAGAGCGAGAGCGAGAGCGAGAGCGAGAGCGAGATCGTGAACGCGAGCCTGAGCGTGAGCCTGAGCGGGAGTATGAGCGGGAGCGGGAGCGTGCGCGCCCGAGTGAGAGAGATGGAGGGAGAGAACGACGTTGGCGACGACGATGCTGACGGATCTGGGGGACGGAGAGACGTCCTAGACGGTGGCCGTTAGGGGTGCTCCACTGACCGCTGATGAAGTAGGGACCGACGCGGGAGAGCCCTGGACGGTCCAAGAAGTGTCACCGAGGGTTGCCAGAGAGTTGTCCCTTGACGACGACCGAGTCAACGACACGACACACACGCGTACGCGCACTAGTGCACCGCTTCACAGTGGGAGCCAGAGAACTGGGCTGACGGGATGGTCAGGGGGGGGGGTGGCGACGGTGACGGTGACGGTGACGGTGATGGTTATGGTTATGGTTATGGTTATGGTTATGGTTATGGTGCTGGTGGCGGCGAGGGGGAAACGGAGGAGTCGGGTCTCCTCGATCACCTGGCCGTCGTCCTATGCACGGCGGGGCCGCATTCCCTCCTGGGCTGTCGTCGGTCGAGGTCGACCTCGCGCGGTCACCTCGCGCGCCTCTCTAAGCGAGCCAATACGAGCGAGGCGAGTGCGAGCGAGACGGCCTGCGATAACAGAGCAGGGTTATCGAGGGCTGCGAACAATTATCGCCGACAACTTCACCGTGCCTTCGCCACGCTCCACGCGTCGCGCCTTTTTTCGTCCTCGGTCCTAATTCCTGCCTCGCCACTTCCTCCTCCTCTTCGCCTTCGCCTTCACCTTCGCGCGTATTATTTACGTTGGTCGCGGACAGCCCTCGGCAAACAGACAAGCGCCATCTTGCCGTCGCTCGACGCCAGGTGGCGCCACATCACGGACCGCGCAAAGTTTGAAAGACACCTCGGGAGCGCGCGCTTTTTTAATTCGCAGCCGCGGAGGGGAATCCGTTCCTGCGGATCTGAGGCTTTGCATTGCCGCTACACTTTTAACGCCAAGTCTGCGATAATTATCATTAGTTGAGTGAGTTGTGGTAAAAGAGGCCGCGGGGATGTCCGCGGTCGGCTTGGGGACACATTACGCCGATACTATTAGGCACGTATTTACTACTTACATTGGGAAAATCCTTGGCTACAGGTGTGCGTTACTTCCTAGCGGGAATAGTCTCGTCGTTGACCCTTGGCAGGATGGGAAATAAAATTTTCCATCCCCTGAATAGTTCATCTTCCTAACGATCGATTTTTTATACGAGCGAGAGATTCGACCATTGCTTCTCCCTGCGAGCAAATTAATGTGCCTTATTATTATCCTGCCGATTCCCTTTTAAGAGTAGTAAATATTAAGCGATAACGAATTGCCATTGGATACGAAGCTACGAGGCTGTGATACATCGATGAATTTGTTATATATTTAATCGTAAGAGTTTTCGAAATAGATAAGTATGGTGCTTTCTTTCTCTTCGAAATAAGATAACACGATGATAAGAACTTTAGAAGACATTGAACTCTGTGAAAACAAAGATATAGATAGTTCTACTATCCTGAATAAAATTGCATGAGAAGAATATATTATTGAATTCAAGGAAATATTTTTTCGATTAAATGCCGAGAAAATGTTTTGCTGTTACTTGTTCATTTTACGTATATAATTGTCACGAGGTATAATTTTCGTCATTCATTCTGTTAAGAGCCGAAGGATTTCATTAGATTAGTAATCTAAACACGAAATTATTATTGACATCTGATATTATTTATAGAAATATTATTTATCGTCGGAAAATTGCAACATTCATAATAAGAAAGTTCGACGTTGAAGCTCAATGCATATGTATCGTGTTGAAAATTATTAGCTGACACGTAATTATCGAATGGATCGTCTGAATGTTGAACGCTCGATTACCGTTAACGTCTAAATTTTTAAATAATTATAAAAAATTTATTTCATACGTGCATGTTTATTTTTAATAAGCAAGGTAAATATCAAAATTATAATTTCCTTAAGGTAACTTTTTTTTTAATAATACAGTTGTAAAAATATTGCCTTTAATTTTTTATAATTTTATAATTTTACTATATACTTTAAATAATTACACACACACGCACATCCGAATCAATCAATGTATTTTTTTTTTTTTTTTTTTTTTTTTTTTTTTTTTTTTTTTTTTTAAATAAATTATATTTCAGTATAAGATAAAAGTTTTAAAACGTACCACGGATGCTGTATGACCATTATTAATAGAATTCATTAAATGTTTATTGATTTCTAATATTTAATGAAAAATATCTGTTTGTCTCTTTCTCAGACCAGATAACATTAAAATTGAAATGGTTATTAAATAAAATGGACATAATATTAGGTTTCGCTATTAATCAGCTTTTATAGAAAGGCAATGTTTTCATTACTTGTTGGACAATTAGAATGTATAAGATATTTTATTTGCAATGCAAAGTAATGAAGGATAATAATAAGAAAATATCAAATTGTAATTGTCAATATTTTTAACATGCATATCAAAAGTCAAGTAATAAACCTAAAATGTATTAATATTGCGGAAAATAGAAAACAGTTCGTATGATTTTCATTCTAAATTATTTATTTTTCTTCGGGATTGTGTCATTCTAATGTAGGAAAAATTCTTAAATTGAAAATTACAGCTCAAGTAGATAAGAATTTTCAAGCGAAAAAGATAACGTCGAACGAGCCGTTTTAATCCTTTATTATTGCAATTCACAACTATCTGTTCACAAACACGAAATTGTCTTTTTAAGGCTAATATTAAGTTTTGAATTCAAATTTTTTAATCTTTAATTTTATATCGATTAAATAGACAATTTTTATACGAATTGTGTTTCATGAATGAAATAGGCATAAAGTAGCATAGTGACTTACGTAAAATAAAATTAGAATATAATTAGAGAATATCTATTTTGATACATTACGTAATTTTTGGGCTCGTACATAGAGCGCGATGAAAGCGAATTTCATCCTTTACAAATTATTGGGTTTAGCATTGTATTATCATGTTTGATAATACAATTTAATATCACAATAGTTTGAAGATTTTTACATATCCCTCTCATTCAGACTCCTATTTATAATAAATTCCGCCCAAGAAGCTCGACATGGTAGTTGTGCATTGAGAATACTAAATGATTATCTTTTAATTTGTCGACAAAATCTTAATAGAAATCTTAACAGATTTATAGTTGAATTGTACGACAATGGTAAATATTGACATATTGCAATAAAAAAAATTGAAAATTATACGATATTTTTTTTTTAAAGAAGAACAACACGTTTTGTACCGGCTTTGATAATCCCCGCGATCCGAATGTGTTATAAATGCATAATATAGTACAGTGCCTCGTTTATACATTACGAAAGATATTTTCTTTAACTAAACGAGTTTTTCTAATGGCAATGCGTGCGCAATCGTTACGTGTTGCGTTTCATCATTCACGCCGCTCGAATCAACGAACAAAGTCTGAGGAAGATACTTCACATCCGCGCGTGAACCCTGTTAAAGGATTTAAAGGCTGAGACGATTCTTTCGGCCAACGAATTATCACTAGGCACTAAGCTCAATGAAAATATTCAAATGAAAGACACTTTTGTCGCTCATCGTATTGTAAGCAAGAGACCACGTTAATTTATACGATTATTGCAATGACTCTTTTTCGAAAATTGTTGAACACGACTGTATGCGATGTGTTATGGTTTACAATTATCGCGAAATTCTCCTCATATAAGACACGAAGTTATCAACGTGATCAGACTTTGCACCAACATTCCCACCCACGTCCAGTAAGTGCGCGAAGACAAATGCACAGACGCGTCTATTAATCGAAAACGGGCTAATTCCATTCTCCGCGACCCTACATAATAGCGTCACAAAGCCAACAGCGTTGTAATTCGTTATAATAATTGCACCAGAGGTATTTATGAGCCATCGATTCGAATCGCTCCCATCCCCGTGAGTAACTCCCAATGATTTCAGTGCGATCGAGTCGGAAATATCGGCGCAACTCGGAAGTTGCCGCGTACCAAAGGCGAACTAGAGCGCCTCTACTGGCCGTTATCCGTACTCAATCCCCTACGTCGTACAATTGTCCGCGCGAGCTTGGGGATTAAATGCCGTAGGCGCTGCGGCGCACTGGTCGGATTGATGGGGGTTATGGTTTGGGTGGGGGGGGGAGGGTTTTTTTTTTTGGGGGGGGGGGGGGGGGC
>NW_011948420.1:8169681-8174250 GCF_000503995.2 Ceratosolen solmsi marchali
AGAGAAGGAGAGAGAGAGAGAGAGAGAGAGAGTGGTAGCGAGCACGATGTGCAAAGGGGCTGCGATGGTGGCGCCTCGTCGCGTGAATTTGGAGCCACGGGTGCGCAGCTCGTTCAAGGAAGCCACGCGCGCGCGCCGCTCGGCCTATCTCCCTAGCCTATCCGTCGTTTCCGTAGCGCAAAATAACGCGATAATTGGTATGTTCGACGGCTGCCGACTGGTTGGCCTATGGACGATCTTGAATCGCAACAGCAGGTGCAACAAAGGCAGCGGCCACCACCGGACGACTCTGCCGAACGGCTCGCGCTTGCGGCTAGTTTGCCAACGAAGACGAGCCTCGATAATCCGCGTTGCTCGGACTCACGTCGACAGCGGCGGCGGCAGCAGCAGCAGCAGCCGCAGCAGCAGCAGCAACAGCAGCAGAAGCAGCAACAACAACAACAACAACAGCAACAGCAACAGCAAAATCAACGACAAAATCAAGAAAATTTGGTTGAGCTAGTCACTGAGAGGTGCGACTACCCGTCGTCGTCGTCGTCGTCGCCACCACCGCCGCCACCGCCACTGCAGCCACCGCCGCCGCCGTCATCGCCGCCGCCACCGCCACCGCCACCGCCGACGTCGCAGCCGCAGCCGCAGCCGCAGCATCATCAAGCCTGCATAATCGAGGCCGAAGAGAAGCAAATCCTGAAACTCGAGAGCGGCGTCAGTAAAATGGGCAGGTCGAGGTCGCGTAGTAAATCGCCGAATAGGCGTCGTCACAAAAGCAAGCACTCGCACAAGCATCGATCGAAATCGCGTGAAAAACGCTCCAACAGCAAATATACGGAGAAGCCGCGTGAGAAGAGTTCCAAATCTAGGTAAATTTCCCTATATCATCATAGGTGCCTTTCAGATTATCCAAACGTTCTCTCTCTCTCTCTCTCTCTCTCTCTCTCTCTCTCTCTATTTCTCTTCCTACCTACCTCCCCCCCCTTCCTACATTCGCCTGATTACTCACCTCTCTCTCTCTCTCTCTCTCTCTCTATCTATATATCTATCTATCTCTCTCTCTCTCTATCTCTATCTCAATTCATCATTCCATCATTCCTTATTTCTTTCATCTTTCTCTCGCTCGCTCGCTTGCTCACCCAACCCACTCTATACCTTTCGTCTCATGATTCTCCTCAATTGGATTTGGCTTGAGCTTTCACGACACAGCTACTACTGTGCTTTACATCGCCCTCCTCTGCATTTAACTGGCTTCTGCATTGACCGTATGTCGTAATTGATGTCGTCGCCATTTTACGCCCTATATCCTTTGACGACTAAAACTTCATTGATTTTATATGCTAATTCATGTCGCAGAAAACGCTCCCACTCTGTGTCGTCCAGCAGTGCTTCCGATGTATCCGACGACGTTCACATTGTCACTCATAAGAAACGTACCTATAGAGATAGAGAGAGAAAAATGGATGAGGTGGAGAGATTAGCAGAAATGGAGAGGCAAAGGTAAATATCAACATTGCCAATAACCTGCTATTTATTAACATTACACGGCATATTTTAATCTTTATGTATTATAATGCCGTTTGCTTTGTCCCAACGCACCACTGTATTGTAAATAAGAATAATTTATAAGTTTGAAATGATTAAGAATGATATTTCTCAACGTTAATCGACAAGCTAATATTTAGAGAGCTCGAATTGTAGGAAACGCAGAATTTCTGCATTTTTGTTACGACAGATCCTTTCTGATCTTACCACTAGATAAGGGAGGGGCGCTACGATACAAATTCATGCGCGTCACTTGGCTGCTTTTCCTTGAATATTCTGAATCGTTCGATTATTATAATGTAATTTTAACTCGTCGTTGCAGCCTGCATACGAAACATATAAATTTGTGATTCGTTTAGCGTTTAATTTATGAATATCATAGCGCAGTTATCATTTGTCTTCGTCGCATTGTCAATTGAATATCTATTTTTCTATATAAAAATGTTCTTTCTCCTCTTATTCTTGAAATTGTGCATAAAAATGCATATTTTGTATTTACAGGCGACAGAGGGAAGTAGAGCAAAAAATAGTCGAAGAAGAAGCAGCTAAAAGAATAGAGGAACTTGTACAGAAGCGTGTAGAAGAAGAGCTTGAGAAACGAAAAGAAGAAATTGAAGCCGAAGTGCAAAGGCGAGTAGAAGAGGCTAAGAGAGCCATGGAAAGGCAAATGATGGAGGAAATGGAATGGAGACAGGCTAAATTACGCGAAGAGGAAAAGAGAAGAGAGGTAAGACCAATCCAAAGAAACATTGGTATTTAGCTCAAATGCTGACGCTACTAAATAAAATTTATTTTATATCTTTTATATATTCTTATGTATTGTATGTATAAACAATATTATAAATGCTATATATAAATCAGTTAAAATAAAATTTTTGGTTTTCTGCATTAGATATTGCATCAAATTCTTATCTTAAATTTGGTCTTTGCTGACAATTAAGTGCCTTTTATCATTTTGTATGCAACAACAACTTAGTAGCATTGCAGTATTTGGGCCGGAAGCACTGCGGTTGGAACATATTTTTGAAACGCAAGCGTTACAAAAGAACCAAGGTGCTTCCTTTTCTCCAACATCTTTTAAGATTTTATTATTTGGGGAGGGGGGGGTTTATATAGCTATTTCAAAAGGTTTCACAATATTCTTAATATAGGTGCATGTGAGTTATTTGTGAATGATTAATTGTACCTATTCATGTATGAATGCATATGTAAATATATACGCGCGCGCCTCACTCACACATGCACACGCGCGTGCATGCATGCATACATACACACACGCGCGCGCACACACACACACCCGCGCGCGCACATATAGATATATATATATATATATATATATATATATATATATATATATATATATACATATACATACATATCTATAACTATATATCTATATATATATATATATATATGTGTGTGTGTGTGTGTTTTTGAGTGTGTGCGTGTGTGTGCATGAATGTATGCAAGCATGTGTATGTGTCTGTGTATGTATGTATATATATGTATATGTATCTCCATATATATTAAAAGAATTGAAAAAAAAAAAAAAAAAATACATACTTTTTGTCGTGCTGCATATGAAACGGAATCTGGTTTAACAATAATTACAAAGCCCAACGTTTCAATATGAATCTTAAGATATTTTAAATATTTGTTAACCAGAAACAAGCCTTATCTACCTAAGATTTTCCCATTTATTAAAAAGAATATTAAAAAAATTAATAATAAAATAAAAACGATAGAAATAATGATTTGTAAATATGATTTATTGAATAAAAGTAAAATAATAAAAAATAAAAGAACATCAAAATTTTTATTTATTAAAAAAGAAATGCAATATTCATTCATTATATCTATAATACTAATTGACAAGAAATTTAACGATTCATTTATTTCATATATATATACATATATAAAAAAAAAATTTTGTCTTTTTTTGTCATTGAATTTATAAATTTTGTTGCAACTCTCTTGCATATAATTATAACCTATGCATTTAGGATTTTTTGTTTCCTTTTTTTTTTCTTTTCTTCTTTTGTTTTGTTTTATTTTGTCATTTTGCCGGAATATAGTTATACTTAATTTGTGCAACAAATTTGAAATAAAGACTTAGTTGAGCCGGGGCTAGGTAGACTTTACAAGGCAGAATTAGAATCCCATAGCGACAAAGTACGACCTAGCAATATATAGGTCGCCTTTCTAACTGACTACCAACAGAAGATGCCGGTATTTTACTCACTGCCGTGTGATTGTCAATGAAGAAGGCTTCCCCTACGTGAGCTGGTGAGAGCGTCATTCAGGTATTATCCAATTTATATATTCATAATTCACTATACGATAATGTTTACAATAACTAGTGCTCCTTGCTATATTATTTTTCATACTAAGAGGCTATATTGTTAGGAACGAGCACAGAGTTCAGGATGAGCATGTGATTCGTTTTGTAGCTTTTAATGAATAATATCAACATTCTTTACACATAGGGAAGAGAAGAGGGAAGGGAGAAGAGAAGGATAAAGGATAAAGTCTGAGTTCATCAAAATGCTTATGCTTGTCTATACGTTCCAAAGAAATTATAAAAATAAAACAGTTCATTTTTATTTCTATGTACACTATTATTCCTATAATTTCTAGCATACACATTTCGCTCAATTCAAACAAACTTTTATTGAATACTTCTTTTAAAGAAGCTTGTTATTAAAAATCTGTTATTGTATCAAAGTATAAAAAATCAATAAAACTTGTTTCAAAAAAGATATCACAGTATTTTTTACTTTCTCTAGTAACATAAAATTGATTGTTATATCTTTTGAAAGTGAACTAGGCTATTCATTGAAAAACATTGGACTCCATTAAAAAGAATTCTTAATTTTTCATATCCTAATACCTTCTATCCCCATTCATAATGATATCCAGGATATGCTGATGAGCATAAGTTATAGCAGCACCATGATTTTGGATTTATAAGGTGTAATTAAATGAGTTAATTCAATGGTATCATTATGTTATATAAACAAGCTTTGTTGTCGT
>NW_011948420.1:8174260-8230088 GCF_000503995.2 Ceratosolen solmsi marchali
GGAAGAAACGTGAGGAACTTGAGAGGATCATGGAGGAAAACAACAAAAAGATTGAAGAAGCACAAAAGAAATTGGTGAGCAAACGATTTTTGTCGTAGACTTTCCTATAGAGATTTCATGAAAAATATGCAAATTGAATTTCACTACTTTTGCCAAATTCATTACAGCGATCAATGAAATAATTCGTTAAATAGTTATTCGTTCGATTTTGCTTTTTTAATTATTTTATGAACAACGTGTCAGGTACACATTCTTTAAAAGTAGGAAAGTATTTGGTATGAATATGAATTGAAATTAATTGAAAAAAGCTGAATATGAATTTTTTATTTGGTGTTTTAAATAATTCACGCGCACACACGCACGCACACATACACAAAATATTATTTTACCAACGAATCGCAAGGCAGTGATAAAGTAACATAAAATTGATACCTCGAATATTTTGTTTCATAATAAATGCAAAATTAATGCAGAAAATACTTTCGGCAAACTAAATTTCATTAGTCATATACGAAATTAATCGTTTGGTTATTTTCTTATTCTCAGGCTGAAGAGAGACTTGCAATGGTAGAAGAGCAACGATTAATGGAGGAAGAAAGACAGAAAATGCGAAAAGAGCACGAAAAACGCGTCAAGGAAGAACAGAAAAAAATCCTTGGCAAAAACAACTCTAGACCGAAGCTCTCTTTTTCGCTAAAACCAGTTACGTGAGTCTATTCATTCGGTGTAGTTTTTCATGTGATATTTTAGGATCTCCGTCAGTTGAGATTACAACGGCATGATCTTTTGAACATACAAAACTTCTCTTTGAGGCTTTAACAAATCTGTGAATAGGGATGATTATTTTATTGTAATAAATCGTAATTGTAATAATTGAAAAGTCGTCTTACAAGATTTTTTAAAGTTTCTAAGACTAGTGCTATAGTGTTCAGAAGTTTTTTCAGAGCTCCACCGCCCTGGAAAAATGTACAGCGTATTTTGTTTTTTAATCTATTGATCATTTTATGTAAAAAGAGCGTTTTTACTAGTGTAATATGGGATGATTGCATTCAAGAAGTATAAGAATTGAACACTAAGTATTTAAACTGCAAAATTCAAGGTGGATCCAGTTGAGTTTACAGTTATTACTATAAGATTCGCCTTTGAATTTTCAGCCGATTGGAAAGCGACAAGGACATAAAAAAAAAAAAAATACGATAGTGTAATGCGATTAAGAAATAGAAAATCGTTAAAATTAGCAATACCATTTTTATATACATATGTGTATATATATATATATATATATATATATATATATATATATATATATATATATATATATATATATATATAATGAAAATTTTACTTATTAAAATACGTGTACGCACGTACACATATTCTATATGTAATTTAGTTTTCAGAAAAATCAGAAAACATTAATTCCATTCATACAAAATTGTATAATCTCTACATTGTTTCTTGTACAATAAAACAATCTTTTTTTTTAAATTTATGTAACTATTATTTAATAAGCGACATCATCCCGCCTATCTACTTTAAACTAAAGCAGACAAACGTATTATTATATTTTTCTTCCTTCAGATCCTTAATCTCATAAAGAATAAGCTAGTATATTTTTATTTTATTTATTTTATTTATTTTATTTTATTAAAAAAAAAAAAAAAAAAAAAAAAAAAATTCCAAAAAAAAAAAGATAAATGCTCGCCCACATCGAGCTTCCTCTCCAACACGAATGAATTTTGTTAACGAAGAAATTAATTTGCCTCGTGCTGATAATTATAGTCGACAGCAAGATTAAAAAAAAAAACGGCCAACTCCAGGATCGTGCAACAACCAGTGACTTTACTATTATCCGATTTATATATGCCATTTATTGCCTTTTCGAGCTTACGACTGTACACATCTTCCTAAGTTGTCGCTTCATAGACGTAATTTTAAAACGTCCCCGGCATTCAGGTCGATGAGTAATGTCGATAATTAAATATGACAGGTTCTTAACGCCAAGGCAGCACTTGGAATGGCAAGTAAGCTAGTCCCCCCTCCCTCCCTCCCCCTCTCACTCACTCACTCACTCTCTCTCTCTCTCTCTCTCTCTCTCTCTCTCTCTCTTAAGCACCGTCATTTGGTAAAAACCAAAAAAAAAAAAATAATAATAATAATAATAACGAAGCAAGTTGAGATCGATGTGCGCGAACTTAAATTCGTCTCGATGGAGGGCTTTGAGCGCCGCTGCCGAGCGAGAGGAAGGAAGAAGCCTATTGCCCTGATTTTTCACACCGCCCTCCTCCTCCTCCTACTCCGCCCTCTCTCTCTCTCTCTCTCTCTCTCTCCCTCTTCATAGCTCATTATACGTGGGCTCGTTCAATTGCATGATAACCGCGTCAACCGACGGACGCTCCAATGCCGCGTTTCTTTATCTCCACTCGGGGCGATCAAGACTCGAATAGACTTGATGCGATGCAAAGAAACGCAGAAGAAGCTCCCGGGCTCCGCGATTCCAACCAATGAGGATTCCTCGGCCACCACGGCCCCTGCGACAACTTCTCAAGCTCCTGCGATTGACGAATTCCTCGGGAGAGAGAGAGAGAGAGAGAGAGAGAGAGAGAGAGCGCACACGGCTGTGTTATCTCTACGGCTATGTCGCGTGATGCTGACGCGTAGTTTTGTATTTGGAGTTGAGTACGTAAGCATAAGGAGAGGCGCCGCGCGTTACTGCAAAGTGCAGACGAGGCGTGTGGGAGATGTCGCACTCGGCGGCATTGGTGGTAGAGCGTAGTTTGGTGTTCGGGCTGCTGTCGCCCCCCAGTCAGTCCAGTGGCCGCCGTCCGCGTCGCGATTGATGCTCGGCGGCAGTTGGTAATGGGATGCCGTCGGCGCACCTATAGTTAGTGTTAATCCTTGGCTTTAAATGCTGCGGTGCGAACGTAATCGCGAGCTCGTGAATAATCCCGTGAGGCCGTGGCCGCGGTGAGGCGAGGCGAGGAAGAGGAGGAGGAGGATCGGCGACGGTGATGCAGGGGCATGTGCGGTGCCCTGCTGCGGCTGTGGAGAGCAACGATTTCGTGCGGACGTCGGGTGGTAAATGACACAGCTGAGAGTGTAGAGTCGTCGCGACTCCCTTTGTCATCCGTCTCCGCGTCGTCGCCGTCGCGCCCAGCGGACCGACCCTTAACGATATTACGCTCGAGCGTCGCTAGAAGCGCTTATATGCGCGCCAACCGATTTGCTTATAATGATGACAACGGTATGGAGAAGATTAAAGGAACATCAGATGGGCGTTGGTATGGTCTAGACATTTATCAATATTTTTCAGAATGTCGTTCCCGATGCGATGGTCGTTGGTAATTTAGAATCTGCTCGCTCGTTGGCAGGCCTTATCGTGTTATCGTTTACGCGGTCTTTTTTCTTTTTTCTTTTTTTTCCCCCTCTTTTTTCTTGTTTTTGATTTTTTTTTTGCTTTTTTTTTTTTTTTTGATTGTTTTTTTTCTTTGCTTCTAATAAGTCAACGAATTATTATTCCGTTGTATTTGTTGGCGCGATAATCGCGTGATTCTACTGAATTTGGCGATGATTGTTGGTTAGTCGGTGGAAGTAATCCTTGAGTGATCGTATGGTTAAAGTTTGTAATTTCGTAGTCGAAGAATGTTAATGACTCAAGTTCTCGGTACAGTAGTAATGATTCACACCGAGAAAAATCTGCTTGATTATTTCCGCTAGATAAAGCCTACTTTGGTCGTTGTCGTTGTTATTGTTGTCGTCGTCGTCGTCGTCGTCGTCGTCGTCGTTGTTGTTATTGTTGTCGTTATCGTTGATGCTATTGTTGTTATTGTTATTTATTATTATTCCTTGTTTACATTCGAAATATTATAATCGACTTTTGTTTTTTCTCTTCTCTCTTTTTTTTATTTATTTTTTTTTTTTTTATCTTTAAGCCATCGACAATTTTTTTCAAGAAGGGGAGTTCCAATTGGGCTTAAGCGTTGGAGACGCCGTTGTTATGATACGAGAATGCGACGATTGGTATTACGGTTACAAGAAGTACGAGGGAAAATATGGCATTTTTCCCAAAACCTACATCTGCCTACGTCAAAAGAGAACGAATATGGAAGCCCTTATGAACGAAATGACGAGCATATTGAGAGAATGGGGATATTACTGGAAGCACCTCTATGTAGTATGTATATACTTCACGTTATGCCCCTCTCACTATACGTCTTAAATTCTGCTTTATTCGTTAAAATGGATGCTTACGCGAGAGTACATTGTGATTATGTATTAACTTAATCTAGACGCATTCCAAGCTCTTTGGAACCATGCAGCAGCAAATCCTGGAGCTTGTGTCGTACAGAAGCAAAATTTTAAGCGGTACTTTAACAGTTGACGAATTGAAAGATATAAAGAAGTTGGCGACGTCAAAAATTGACACTGGAAATCAATTGCTGGGACTGGACATGGTGGTAAGAGACGAAGAGGGAAATATATTAAATCCGGAGAATACCAGTACCGTTCAATTGTATTATCAACACGAGACTGCGGCGGAAAGAATCAGAAAGGCAACGATCGACACAAAGAAGAAGCACGTGAAGCCACACGCTCCAGTTTACTCATATATATTTTTTGTTAATATTAGAAATTTCGTTTGTAAAATGGCGGAGGACGTGGAATTGTTATTAACATTGTACGATAGTAAAGAAATGAGAGCTATAACGGAAAATTATGTCTTTTCTTGGAGTAAGCAGGGTCTCATGACCGACATTGACCAGCTGCACAATCTGAAAGTTCTGTTCACGGACCTTGGCAGCAGGGACTTATCTAGAGAAAAGGTTTATTTAGTTTGTTACGCGATAAGGGTCGGTGGTATGGAAGCCAAGGAAGTTGATCATAGGCGCTCGAGTATTGTACAGAATAATCAAAAATCAAAGAGCCAGGATAGCATGAGGAGACCATTTGGCATCGCCGCTATGGATGTTACCGTTTTTGTCAATGGGAAGCTCGAAGGAGATCCAGAAGTTGAATATTGTATTCCATTTCTACAGTAAGTTGAAGCTTATGAAAAATTAATTCATAATTCTTGTCGTTGTTCAGCTCTGTCTGTTGGTTTTCCTTCCTTTTTTGCTTCAGATGCTGTGAGAAGGAGAGCTTGGATGGCACTTTACGACGTTTTCTCATACAAAAAGAAGTAAGCTTACAAAAAAATAGCACCTTAGGAAACAATATCGGCCAAGGGCTTTGGTGCAGTTTAAAATTATTAAGAGGCGATATTAAACAAGTATGCTTTTCAGATAAACATAATTAATGTCATTCCTATCATTTTTCCCTTTAACGTCACCTATTTCAACTTATTTATTGTCATTAAATAATAGGTAAGAGACGAGAATCCACATTTAGTTCTCGGTAATGTGTCGATTGCTCGAAAAATGGGATTTCCAGAGGTGATTTTGCCAGGCGACGTTCGTAATGATTTATATTTAACTTTAGTAAGCGGTGAATTTAGCAAGGGTTCCAAATCAACCGATAAAAATGTTGAAGTAACTGTAAAAGTATGTAACGAGGATGGTGTATCGATACCAGGAGTCATAAAGCTTGGTGGAGGTGCGCAATGCATCGACGAATATCGTAGCGTAATTTATTATCACGAGGATAAGCCAAGATGGTGCGAAACGTTCAAAATTGCTGTTCCAATAGAAGAATTTAAGCAAGCACATTTGAAATTTACCTTCAAGCATCGAAGCTCAAACGAGGCTAAAGATAGATCGGAAAAGCCATTTGCCCTTAGTTACGTAAAACTTATGCAGCGCAACGGTACGACATTACAGGACACGCAACATGAATTATTAGTTTATAAAATTGACAATAAAAAGTACGAGGAGAATGAAACAAATTATTTGCGACTGCCATCGACGAGGGAAGAATTGGTGAGAGATATTTTATGTCAGATATAGAGTAGAGATACACTGAAATTTTATCTCTTCTCTGTATATGAATATATGAAATCTCTATCTATTAATTGCTTCTTAACCTATTACAGAATGAATTGAACTTGGAGAAAAAGCCAAGTTTGGGACCACTAAGCTTATCGTCGAAGGATAATTTTTTAATAACTACAAACGTCTGCTCAACAAAATTAACACAGAACGTAGATTTATTAGGTTTATTAAATTGGTCTTCCTCGCAAACTGATTTAAAAGAGTCGTTAGCAGCTTTGATGAAAGTGGATGGTGAAGAAGTAGTGAAATTTTTACAAGTACCTACATTATTTTTGTATTTATTAAATGTATTAAGCATTAAAAAAAAAAGTAGCATCAAACTGTCATGTAAATATTAATAATTTTTTAGGATGTCTTGGATGCATTATTTAGTATATTGATGAGTAACACTGACATTGACGATTATGATGATATGGTTTTCGAATGTCTTCTTTATATTATTGGTTTGGTGTCAGATCGAAAGTATCAGCATTTTCAACCAGTTTTGGACTTGTATATATCCGAAAGCTTTTCCGCAACACTGGCTTACAAAAAATTAATAGCCGTCTTGAAAAAACGTATTGAAAGCGCAAGTGTCAGCGATGGTCAAGAAAAGGACATATTATTAAAAACTATGAAAAATCTGCAATATTGCATGAGATTTATCGTAGAGTCAAGGCTATTATTCACAGAGTATGAACTAATTTGTTATTAAACAATGTAATATTTATAACGAAACTTTTATTTTAAATTTTATTTATATTTATATTTATGTTACTTTAGATTGGATCAAGACGAGGAAGAATTTTCACAGACTCTTACCGAACTCTTAAGATCCATTGTCGAGCTCATGAAGTATGAAACGGATGGAACGCTTTTAGTTCAAGGAGCTTGTTTAAAATATTTACCATCTACAATACCACATTTATTAAAAGTTTACAGCGGAAAACAACTGAGTATGATTTTAATAGATTTGTTGGTCACCCTTCCTTCCGGCAGGCTCACTAAACAAAAAATGATGACGGTGAATGACATTGTTCACAGTCGATTATTTTTGAATATGGAGTGCAGGCAAATTTTACTGCCAAGGATTACTATCCTTGTGCGAGATCTTCTCGAAGCGAAGGAAGAGGTAAATCAAATTTTATGCCTACAATTGAGTAACTATGCAATCATGTTATATACTAACGAATTTTCATGGTTCCGTGAGGTAATAATTTTATTTTTACCGGTGAATCAGTGTAGCCTTTGCTTTTTGTTTGCCGTGCAGCCTGACGTCTTATCGCCACACCACATATGTGCAAATCCTTCTGTAGAGCTTTTATTTAGCATTCATGTAGTATTTATTCATTTCACTAAAATATTTTCAATAGTTTTAACCTTGCAAAGAATATCTTTTATATCATTTAAAAATTTCTTCGACATATTTTCATTGCTCCAGTTCTGTCATTCTAATTGTAGAATCGAACAAAATTCTACCAAATAGCACGTTCGTTCATGGTAACGATCACTAATAAAGCATGTCGGTTAGTACTATTAAATGAGTAATTAATTTAAATACTCTAATAAATACTATCCCTGATGCAATATTTTATGTATGACCTAGTATCTTCTAATAACAATAAAAACTGATCTTTCAAGCATGTTCGAAACAACTTCTTTACCTTTTATAACCGACAAAAATGAATACAGATACACGTCTTCATAAATGTTATACGAAACAAAATTATTGAATTGTCCAATGTTTATTTGATAACATTCGTTATTAAAAAAACTAGCACGTAAATATTCTGAAAGAGTAATTTTTAAATATATATTAATATGTAAATAGAGTAATTAAAATTATAAATTTAATAAGTTTTTGTATTGTCTTTTGAAATGTCATAAAGCAGGTATTATAATGTACAAAATAATATTTATACTTCCTGAAAATGATAAGTGGTAGTATCTCGATGATAATATACTTTAAACGTTTATGTTAAATACATTAACGGGGTCAGAAAGTATTATAAAATATTTAAATTATTCACAATTGTTCTCTTAATATATTAATGTATTGAAAGAAAAAAAAATGATTAAATTTCAATATTTTTTCAATTTCAATACAATTATACAGAATAATACCAACGCGTGCAAGTGAATTTATTATAAGCTCATGATAACTCATATATTTATTATTTTTATTAAACAGTAAATTGAAATTCATATTTAAATAGTATACATAAAAATATTATACATCTAATCTTGTATTCTAATATGGTATAATAATGTTAAATTTTGATATAGAAGATGCTCAATGTTTAATAAATATCATAGATTACAAAAGAATTTTAAATTTGTTTTTCACCAGAATTAACTATAAAATTTTCAAATAAAATTAAATATAAAATTGATCGATTTAAAAAAAAGTTATTCCGAATGTTTACATTTAATATTCATAATTCATTTATTGTTTGATCATTTTACACATAAACTATCATATTAGCAAATATTACATTAAAGACAAAAATACCTTAATATCTAATAATTTAAATAATAAAAATATCATTAATTGATAAATAATTAACAGTCAATAGTAATATGATAAAATTATGAATAAAGAATAAGTTTCACAAATGAACTTAAATAAATAATTGTTGACTAAATCAATAGCTCAAATATAACATGCCAACTTCACAATAGAGATCGTGAAGAAATGTATTTAAATTTGCAAAGATTATTTTCAGTGCAAGAACCAACGAGTGCTTAGGCTTACAAAAAAAAAATACTCATTAATTTTTTTATTATTATTATTGTAGTTGTTATTATTATTTATGTTTATGAAAAATTCAGTATGATGATAATATTTCATTGATTTGTTGATAAAAAATGATGATTTGAAAACTATAAATTATTTAAGATGAATTTAAGAAATAAATTGCAAGGTTAAATACTCGAAAAAAATCGTTTCATATAATAAGAGCATAAAAATTATAGAGTTGCATTATCATAGTCAGCTCAATGAGTGTTGTTATTTATTATTATTGTTGTTGTTGTTATTATTATTATTATTATTATTATTATTATTATTATTATTATTATTATTATTATCATTATCATAGTTATTACTGGTACTACCGCTATCACTATTGCTACTACTACCATTAATACTACTACCATTACTGCTACTACACTACTACTACTACTATCATCACCACCACCACCACAACTGCTACTACTGCTACTACTGCTACGACTACTATGACTACTTTTACAAATTTTATTATTATTGTTGTTGTTGTTTTTGTTGTTATTGCTGCTGCTGCTGCTGTTGTTGTTGTTGTTGTTGTTATTGTTGTTTTTGCCATTATTATTTTTATTTTTATTATTACTATTGTCGCCGTAGTTGTTATTGTAATTATAGTTTTATTTTATTTGTATTATTTATTATGTATATTTTAATTTAATATATGTTTAGTTGACGGCAGAAAGAGTCGCCTCGATAACCCTTTAGAAAGTCTCCTAGCAAAACACGTACAGACCAGAAAAATAGAACTTCCTTATTACCTTACTCCCCGCATAGATATATATATATATATATATATATATATATGTATGTATGTATGTATGTATGTATAAAATAGCAAATGTTATATGATTTGGATATGGTTTTTATTTTCCTGAGTTTGCACTAACCTCGGGTTGTTTTATTTTTTGTGTTTGGTATGGTTTTGGTTAATGGCGCGCGATATAAAGGGACTATCGGGTACGCCTGGGAGGAGCGTGGCGAAGGTAGCCAGGCTGCTCGGTGAAAATCGGCATCGACTGAACCAACACCGTGGCTACTCTGAAGAGGTAATTTTGTGCATTTAAAAAGACGCGCCAGCGCCTCTTTTATATAGATATATATTTTTTTTTTATACGTTACATCTGACGTTTAGAGATGAGTCAGAGCTGTGCATAACTAATGAGATTCTTTATGATCGAGATGTCTTTAATGGCAGATTAATATTACGTGGCATTAATCTTCCGGTAGGTCGAGCTGTGCGTGAAAATATTGTCTGACGTGCTGGACCTTACATTCAGGAAGGATGTTGGCTCAACTGCCTCGGATATCAAGGAAATAATGCTCACGGCTCTAAGGACTATTATACAAACAGTCATATCCATGGATAGAGAAAATCCTTTAGTGGGAAATCTAGTGTCCGTTATGTTGTCTATTTTCAGGTTGGTGTGCGTATTGTGCCGAGCATGCGAGCTTGCGCGACTGCGTTTGTCCTTATAAACTAATTGTTCTCGTTACGCTCGTGCTTCGACACTTACCGTATTAATATTTACATATTATAATTATAATGGCGTTGATTAAACTTTTTCATCGATTTAGAAAGTAAGTGTAATAATTGAGAAATAAGAGCGTAAAATAAGTTTATCGTATTATTTTATGATTAATGAAATTTTGATAAATTATGAGGCTCAAACGGAAGCACTTTTATCAAAATTTATGAATAATGATAGGCTCGGTATAAGTTTACTAAATGCTCGATAAAAGTAATTTGACGTTTCTGAAATAATCATGTCTGAAATAAGCATGACACTTGTCATGCTTATCATTAAAATCTAAATAACGGATATCGTGTGATCGTTAACTAATTCAAAATGAAATGTAATTAAATTGAAGCTTTCCATATACCATTAGCCAGTAGTAGTGAGAATTATTTAATCTTTTTACACACATTTTACAGTGCATAATTCCGATGCATACTCGCGCGTATAAAAATTTTAATAACCGTCACATTATGCTTTATACATTGTCATAAAATTGGATAATAATGGATAGTGATGAGAAAACTGCGAGAGAAAGACGAAATTTTATAATAGAAAGTTTTAGTACATCACTCTTATCGTTAGTTTTTCAATATAACAAAACGCATTGTCGTTTCATTTACTACCAATACGATTATCATTGACAAAATGAAGATCCGGGACGCACGGGGAGGCCGACAAAATTAATGCAATTACACGGCAACATTCACTTCAATTGAATTTCAGACAAATGACTCAACAACACTATCAAATCTACATTCAGCATTTTGGAACGCAATTCGATCTTCTCGACTTCCTCATGGAGATCCTACTAGTGTTCAAAGATCTTGTATCAAGAAGCGTCTTCGCTAACGACTGGTGCGAAATGATAATGCTGCAGAACAGCGTCATCCTCAAGGCCCTGCGTTTCTTCTCCACGACGATTCGCGAGCTTTTCAACGCGAACTTCGAGCAGCAAGCCTGGTCAAATTTCTTCCATTGCGCGATCGCCTTTCTCACTCAGCCAGCGCTGCAATTGGAGACGTTCACCCAGGCGAAACGGAAGCGTATAATCGAGCGGTACAAGGACATGCGTCGCGAGACGGCCATTGAAATTCACAAGATGTGGATAAGCTTGGGAGGCCGGAAGATACTGTTCGTGCCGGCGTTGGTTGGGGCAATCTTGGAGATGGCTCTCATACCCGATACCGAGCTTAGGAAGGACGCCGCGATACCAATATTCTTCGATATGATGCAGACGGAATTTTATAGCTCCAAGTTTGTGGAGGGCTTCAGCGACAAGAGGAATCCCGGCAATACGAAAGCCAATTTCAACGAATTTGAGAATGAAATGATCGCCAAGCTCGACATTCTGGTAATTAGTCACATCATTTTACCCCACTAAATCGTCGGCTCATTATTAAAGCGAGCTGATGTTCAATTTAGGTCGAGGGTGGCAAAGGAGACGAGGAGTTTCGTGATCTGTGGGTGAAGGAAATGACTCCACTTTGCGAGAATCATGCTACGATGCACGAGCAAGGACTGCGTTTTGTCGAGACGGTTGCAAAGCTAATGGATCACTTACTTCAGTATCGTGATATCATTCATACGGAATCACAAGAGCACAGAATGCTTTGTACAGTAAACCTATTGGAATTCTATTCCGAAATCAATAGAAATGAGATGTATATAAGGTAGGTCCACAATATCTATGATCATTACCTCGAACAACATTACCATTAACCAATCAACGATTAACTAAAATTAATTATTTTTGAAAATTAATTTATCATGTCGCGCTTACAATGTCACGTATAAGGCATTCCATACAATCCACAAGATTCCGTTCGTTCGTTCGTTCGTTCGTTCGTTCGTTCGTTCGTTCGTTCGTTCTCCATAAATAAATTCTCTTTTCAGATATGTTAATAAATTATGCGAGCTTCATTTGGAATGTGATAATTACACAGAAGCTGCCTACACATTGCAGCTTCATAGCCGATTGCTCACTTGGAGCGATCAATCATTGCCTCCGCTACTAAAATCTAGTAGATATCCTCACTGCCAGACTCATCGTGAATTAAAAGAATGCCTATACAACGACATAATCGATTATTTCGACAAAGGGAAAATGTGGGAATCGGCCGTGTCCGTTTGTAAGGAGCTATCAGCCCAATACGAGGACGAGACTTACGAGTACTTGCAGCTTTCCGTACTTCTTAGACGAATGGCCAAGTTTTACGATTCAATAGTAAAGCAACTGAGACCAGAGCCTGAATACTTCCGCGTGGCATATTATGGACGCGGTCATCCGCCATTTTTACGTAATAAAGTGTTTATTTATAGAGGAAAGGAGTACGAAAGATTGAGCGACTTTTGCTCGAGAACGCTAAATCAGTTACCTAATGCCGAACAGATGAATAAATTGTCCCCGCCTAATGAAAAGATCTTGGAGTCCAATGTACAGTATGTGCAAATCAACAAGGTCGATCCATTAATGGACGAGAAGAAGCATAGATTAAGTGGCAAACCTATTACGGCCGAGCCAGTTATAAGGTACGACGATGAATAAATCCGTATCATTCTCCTGCCTATAATTATTAATATTAATTGTCAAATTTATTTACATCCCAGATACCACCGTGTTAACAATGTTCAAAAGTTTCGATTTTCGAGGCCTGCACCGAGAAAAGACGTCGTTTCATTAAATGCTGATAAGGACAAGGAAGCTAGCAATGAATTTGCATCTTTATGGCTAGAAAGAACCGTGTTAGTTACTAGTCATCCCCTACCAGGAATACTCCGATGGTTCCCCGTCATTTCAAGCGACACGTATTTAGTAAGTCCACTTTGCAATGCAATCGAGACGATGGAAGCTACAAACACAACATTGAGGGATTTAATAATTTCCTATAGGTAATGATGGCTTTCCTTTAATCATTAAATTAGCCTACGTAGATACACTTTCACGACAATACAAACAATAATTACAAATAATCGATTAAAATGATTTTTAGAGCTGACAGTAGTCTTCCTTTGAATCCATTGAGTATGAAATTAAATGGCGTGCTTGATCCAGCTGTGATGGGCGGCATTGACAATTATGAGAAGGCATTTTTAAATGCCGAATATAAAGAAACGCATGCCGATGAAAGTATCGATCTTGAGAAGCTAGAAAACTTAATAGCCGAACAAATTCCTTTACTAGGGGTCGGTGTGCAATTGCACAAATCCAGAGCGTCATTGGAACTTGCACCTTTTCATCAACATTTAGAGCAGTGTTACGTAACTATGCGCACACAAGTAGAGGCCAAGTATGGAAAAAGGGTAAGCACATATCTATATTACACGGTACACACACCGAGAGAAAGATAATTGATTTAAGATTAATAAATACTCAGCATGATTCGTTTGTCGGGTGAGATTTTTTTTTTTTTTTTTTTTTTTTTTTTTACAAAATATTACGATTAGACTTCGTCTATTTCATATAATCTCTGTTACATGATAAAATAATATGATGGACTTCGAGCTCGAATAATTCTGTTAATGCTCTTGTTTAGAATTGTGATTTGCAAATTGAAATGGTAACACCGTCTGTAACGATGAGGCGACACACGCCAAAAGGAGACAATAATCGCCTATCCGAGACAAGCATCGTCAGTAATGAGTAAGTAATAATTATATTAGTTTAGTTTGATGTTTTAATTTAGTTTTATGCTTGAATTAAGGTTTTGGTCAAAGTTACAAAAGTTTGTATCCAATAATCAAGGGAATTAACGAAAGGCGAAAGGTTCATTGAGCAAAACAATTTTGAATCGAAATTTCAATTATATCTGGTTAATAAATCGCGCGACAATGTTTTTGGAAATTTTTTCATTTAGTTGCGGCACTCGCTCCAGAGTTTCTTCACTTACGAGATCGCAAGTTGCTGCTTTCAAATCTTTAGCAACCTTCAGTTTCAACAACAGTTCCCCGATCTCGGGTATCCCGAGTATTGGGTTGATCAGGTAAAAGATCATAGCCAATGTGCCAATAACAATGACGACTAAAATAGCTTTTTGCACATTTCATTCATAATTACAGCAATTATAACTATCATGTAAATTTTCCATTTTTTTTTCTCTCTATTTTTTTTTTTTTTTTATTTATTGTTTTTTTTTTTATTTTTGTCGAACCATTTTAAAGATGCGTTACAGGAGTAAACGCAGTATATACTTACTTTATAATCAGCGACGTTCTCTTACAATTCAATTTCTCTACATTTAAGTTGCGTTTGAAATTGCCAAAATCTAAGCTTTGTAAGGTTACATCTCGTCCACAAGCTGTTTTGTTCAAAAACCGATGACTGGTGTAAGTTTTCCCTCTACTTTCAATGAAATGTTTTTTCTGCGCATGTCTTCCATTTGACTAATTCATTTAATATTCAATCATATTCTATTTTACTTGTACGCAGCATTTAATTAAATAAGCTACTCCTTCTAATTATAATTACGACAATATTAATTACATTTATTATTAATCAAGCTTTATTTATGAATAGGTATAAAGCTTAAAAATCTATATAATGAAATATTAGAATAATTCAAAGTTTCGTTATATATATATATATATATATCTATCTATCTATAATTTTCATAAGGATTTTGAATTCAAAGTGAAAATCAATTTCCAGTAATTGTACAATTATATAACTTAAATGCACATCGACATAATTAGATAAAACTAATTTCTACGTGAAAAAAAGAATTGTGTTTATGACTATATAAACATATTATGCGCAACGTGTGCAATTAACATAATATTATTATATATCAACAATTATTATCGCTTGTTAAACAAAGTGGAAAAAAAATTGATTATAATTTTAGTGGGGGGGGGGGCTATAAGAAATTTACATTGAGATTTAATCAATGTTCAAGCAATATCACGCCTTAGGAAATAACATTATCATCATTCTTATAGGAATAATAATTCTTCACGGTCGCATATTTTATCGACAACGTCGTTACAAAAGGCACTCGGTAATTCTAACACCGGTACAAATAAGAAAAAAGACTCGAAGCGACGTAATTCTCGAAAAAACGAAACCACGACAAATTCCAAAACGGAACAACCGACGAGTCAGTGGTACACAATGCCGGAACCAATTCAATGCCAAACTTCGCCACTTATTTCTGCTTCAACGCCAAGTCTTCCCTCAACACCTGTGTTCGAACTTCGACAAGAAGTAAGTCGTTTAAAATATTTTTACAGTTATTTCAGTCGCTGCGCACTGCCAATCAGCCAATTATTAATCGATTAATTAATATCCGGTACACTAATAACTGCAAGCTATTTTATAATCGACAGCTATCGTTACTATGCGCAACGAAGCAATTAAAGATTTTGTCTTCTATTTACAATATTTCATCTATTCAATTAAAGTTATTGGGAAATAATTTTAATTTAATGGGATAAAAATGCATGTATAAAATTGCTCGTTAATTTATTAATTATAAAGTTATAAATATATAAAGCATTTGATTCGTAGGATATGAGAGAGAAGCCACTGGTTATTATCAAAAATAAGCTGTCAATTGTCAACTATAAATTATAAATACAAAATTTTTTCAATTTTACAAAATTATAAAGTATTTGAGTCGAACGAACGAGCCATACATTAATTATATCATCAAACATTTCGAATTTATTAATCAATGGATCAAAATATATTTTGACGACGTTTATTAAGCTTTAAATTAAAGCACAATTCTTACTTACTTGCTTACTTAATCATTACCTTATATAATTAGTTTGTATAAAAAAAATATTTGGTTTAATATTCAATTCAACATAAGTATTACAATTGATTACAATAGATTACAAAAGTGCCACAAAGTGCTACTCAAGTTGCGTTAAAAAATTCGTTATGGAAAAACAGTTGGATTCGTTCTTAAATCAATCTTTCATTTATTATATAATTTTATCTTGATTTCTTGAAATGTTCTTTAGCGTATTGAATTATTGAAAAAATTAATTAAATGAATTGACAAATAAAAAGAAAAGCCCGGGCTTCGACAGTTAAAAAGTTAAACTTTAAGTCCGAATTTCAAATTAGCCAAAGAAATGTCAGAGCGCCACGATGACAATTCGCGCATAACGACTCACAAATAACTTAAAGAGCTTCTGACTTTCGCCCTTACAGCTGACGCCGAAGCGGCCACTGAGGTCGGAAGCTGAGAGGGAGCGCCGACTAAGTAACCGCTGGTCAGGTCAGTCCCAGAGTTACCTGCGCTCAGCGAGCAACGGTCTCGACAGCCATAGCCTCGGCAAAGGCAATCGCGACAGCATCGGCACCACCGACAGCACCGCCTCGGAGGACGATCCGCCGCCCCCGTTGCCCCTTAAGACCCGCGAGGTCGACTACTGCAATCTACCGGACGAGAGTGGCAACTTCAATTACTGCTCGAGCGCAGGCCTCATCGGTATCGGCAGACCCGCGATATTCAGGTCGAAGAGCAAACTTCCCGTGCCGATCGACCTTATGGATGTCCATGGAAAGCCCCCGACGCCACCCCCCAAACCTAAGAGGGCGGCGCATACGATTGCCAAGGCCTCGATCATCGTCTCACCGAGCGACTCCGAGAGTTCGAATCAGGACTCGACGTCGACGGCATGACAAGCCTCGCCATTGCCCGCCGCCATAATTCATTATCTGAGATACTTGTAGCTGTTATTCCTATAGAATTATTACTGTCTTCCTTCGCTTTTGAAATAGCCGAGACCATTGGATAATACACACGTATATAAGCTCGCGCATCCACATGCGCATAGCCACACTCGTCTAATGGTTAAATCTCATTATTAAGCGTTACGTAATGAGAGTGATAGAGCGGGAGAGAGAGAGAGAGAGAGAGAGAGAGAGAGAGAGAGAGAGAGAGCAAAACGAATGAAAAATATTTTTGTCATATATTTTATAAGCAAAGGTTTTATCGTACATGTGTATATTTTTTAACAAGTCGCACAATTTTGCTAATACTTTTTACCGTATTTCTGTGGCATTAAGGAACCATAGCTTTTTGATACTAACGAGTTTTTAGTAAAAATTCCTAAAGGCTTAGTGGGTTATCCAAAAGTAGGGGTTTGTTTTCTTCCACTATAGATGCATATGCTTGTATTGACAAGGCAATATCGTTTATGACGAATGTATATTTACAAGTTTCTATAAATAAAATTGTTGAACTTTTATGGCGAATTGCAGAAATCTTTTTTACATGCAGCAACAATCTTTCTTCTATTGGCATATTAAACAATTGCTTACTATTAACAGTGCATATATATATATATATATATATGCATGTATGTATGCATGTATGTATGTATGTATGTATGTATGTATGTATAAATATACGAAATTGGAAATGAATGTATACGTTCAATTTCTATAAACGGATGATACCGTGCGTGTGCTATTGTTAATTTTGCAATATTTCAGGAAAAAAGATGATTATCTGAATATTATTACTAATTATATTCTCGTATGCAATTGTTATTTAAAGCATTGTTTAATTTATTTATAGAAACTCATAAAAATGTATTAATAGCACATATTGATCTACGTTGACATATTGAGACGTAATTCGCATAATGCCCATTAATACTCATTCGAATCGTATATACATATACTTTTAACGACTGTGCAATTTCATTATGATAAATTTTTTATTAGATGTAAAAATTTTATACATTCGAGGGTAACAGACGTAAACGCTAAACTGTCCCTCTAGTAAATTTGTTTATTATTTATTCTCTTTAATGCAGTACACAAATACCACTATCTTTCATTGTCATGCCAAAGAAACCATTGTTAGTATTATTTATTAATATCAACAGCAATCCTATACAATTAAAGCATAGTATTATCGAGGGTCCCATAAATTTATTAATTACCAATGCCATAAGGTATATATTGTATTGAAAAAGAAAATAAAATTAATTAATTACATTTAATCGTGTAAATTTATTAAAAATGAGTATTTTCAAAGATTTACTGAAATTAAAAGTTATAGTTGTGCCATTATTATTATTATTATTATTATTATCATTGTATATAAATATCATTTGTAATTAAAATTGTTTAGGGACCAAGCTGAATGCGAATTGATAACTAAAAATTTTTAGAGGTACATATGTTTATTGTTATGAAATGTCATTTTATACATAATATATTCTCTTAATTCATATTATTGTGTTATTATTTCATCCCTATATTTTTTTTCTTTTCAATAAACCAAATTCGACGCATCTAGCTAATCATATTTAATTAGTAAAATCGATTGAAAGTAATATTTTATTAATACTTAAGTAAGAATTGTAAGATACGGTATTGAGAATTTGAGATATTTATTTAAATGCCGTCCCTTACAGTATTAAAATATATTAAATGTAGTATATTGTAATCAGTGTATGAAGAGATGGTCGATCGATCAGTGCTTTAAAGAAATTGTAACGTATTATCGTGGATTAATCATGAGAATTTGAAAAATCACGGCCGACGCACTAACAAAATTTAACAATTAAACGAATCATTTTTAAAATTGACAAGAAATTGAATTTTTATTCAAATGAAAGCTCCATGCTTCATTACGAAGTTGTTATAAAATATTTTTAGATATATTAGCGGAGTAACGATAGACTAATTTAATCCCTCGAATAAATTATTAATCCAAGCCGTGATAAGAAGTAATCTTGAAAGTGGCGTATTTGATATTTTGAAATTAATTGTCAAATTGGAAAAATGTCGCTATTACTTAATTAATCATTCCTACTAATTTTATCTCTCAACTTACGTCTGCCCATAAGCTTATAATATATTCTATGTTATTTTTTACCTATTATTGCTTAATTTACATAAGTAAAGAAGAAGAAAAATATACTATCCTTGCCATTCGTGTGGCTTGATTTTGAATTATACGGGAAGACAGAATGAAAAGTGATTTTAAGTGAAAGCCGATAAGATTTTTACAGCTTAAGAATGCTAAATAAGGTAATAAAAATCGACTTAGTTGTTGGACTTAGTGCATAATGGCAAACCTCGTTGGCACGAACCATCGTTCTTTTACGCCTTGACTAAAACTTTAATCAAAGTCAGATTAAGGCTTCGCTCTTTAGCCCTTTGTCTGTACATGGGAGTTTAGGGTTTATAGTGCAATGTGAATCATGACCGAAGCCCAACGATGGATGGACTTTTTATTAAATGTCCTTTCGTCTTTAATTTTCATTAACGAAAAATTGTTTCCCATTAACATTTTCTCGGCCTTTTTTTATAGTTTTTTTTTTTTTTTTTTTTTTTTTTTTTTTTTTTTTTTTTTTTTTTTGAATTTTATTTATTTTATTTATGATTTAACTAGGCGTGTGATAAAATTACTCGGAAAATAGCATTCGCTTTCCGTTATTGGGAAACGATTATAATCTTTCCATAAAAGCGCTAGCTACTCTCAGATTTTTAGATGAAGGAAGGGAAGGGTTAAATTAAATCCTAGAAAATATTAATAATTATGAATGCGCGTGCTCGCGAAGTTAGTAGGTATAGAAATTTCAAAAAATCTAAAAACTCTTTTATCTTGATATCATTTTTTATTCTTATTTTTAATACCTTGGATTTTTAATGATTATTATTAGCTCCTTACATAATCTTCTTATACTTTTCAGATTACTAATACTGGGTTTGATTTTCGTTCGACATCGGCATTCAAACGTAATTTTATACCCTAACATGGAATTTTCATTTAGTTCGTAGTGAATATATTTAATATAATTCCTATATTGAATATATAAATTTTCTAATGATAGATAATACTTGCCAAAGTATAATTAATACAAATCTTCATTGAAGTTTTTCATCTTATTTGTTATTTTATGTTCGGAGCTAATAATACTTTACCTTCTTATCTAAAATATATAAGAGATGACACGTAAGAGTAAGTAAAGTCTTTGATTAATCATTGCAAATTAAGAGGATGTCTATGCATACCCCATCCAAGTGGGTAACATTTTATGATTATATTTGCTTTTATTACAAAGTTCTAACGTTATTTCTGCATATTCGATATGATATTGCGCAAAGGAAAAATAATAATATTTATGCAGCATCGTCAGCTTGTAACGATTTAAAATATTCATAAGTAAACGTTTAATTAAATTATTGTTACTAGCACAATATGTATGCAACTTCTTACTAAGAATCTTAAATTCATTACAAACGACACTAAATATCTCGATATAATAAGGGACCATAACGTATGATAATATTTTTATAATCTTACCAGCTATGCTAATATGAAAATTTGATAAAAATTTGTGTTTGATGGAATTTATGATCAGCGGTATGAGGTTACTTAACAAATTGATGCTGTCAAGATATCGAAAATAATCGTATTTTGCACATTTTGGATACGCGTGAAGGGATTAAAGGAATCAATCAGTTCAAATAAATTACATAAAAATAGTGATTATAATAAAGCTAACAATCAATGCATTCAAGCTGTAAACTAAAAAGCAATTTTAATTATTTTAATATATATCTGTATATCTAAGAAGAAGAAGAAAAATTTAATTGCCATTAGGAGTCGGTTAGTAGTATTAGTAGTGGCAAGAGTTGTTTCGTGAGAAGGTCCGACGGAATATTTCCTTAGATTAAGAGCTGTAAATCAGAAATTAATCCGAGTGGAATACAGTTTGCTGTAGTCGCGTAAGCAGGGGGAGAAGTAAAGTCAGTTCTCACAAGGGACTGGAGGTAGGTAAATGGACCTACAACCGTGGGCTATGTGATTAAGGGGCACAAGGTGGGTAAAGGCATATTTAGGTAGTAAGCTTAGGTGGCAAGTGACTCAAGCTCTCTTTATAATCTTTATAATCTCAGATGAACTCCGGTCTTTCGTTCACAACCCCCCCCCCCCTCCACCACCCACCACCCTCGATCCCTCACCTCCCCTACACCCCTCTACCGCTCACACATATACGCATCTCCACAAATCTTTGAAAATGAAGAATATATTACTGTTACCCATTATCAATATTATTTTCTAGCTAAAAAGTTTTATCTGTTTGCTTGTCTGCATCTCTCTCTCTCTCTCTCTCTCTCTCTCTCTCTCTCTCTCTCTGTCTATAATTTTTATCTTTTTTTCTGTCACTACTCTATTCTATCACTTTTACACTAAAGTATACGGATACAGTTCTTAATTTTAATTTATTTATTGATGATCATTCAACAAGTTTAAATATACAAAGGTTCAATTGATTAGAATAAAGTTACAATAAGTGAACGATATGCTAAATTAAATTAACATTTAATAATAAATATAAGAAAAATATATCTGTGACTATTCGGATTAATATGATTATTTAAATAATTACTTTGATTTATTTTATTTTGTAGATATTAGGGCACATTTCGCGCAAATCATTATAGATGGTTAAAGTAAAAATTTATGCGACTTACTTTCATGATATTCTACTTTCATATGACTTCAAATAAATCATTATACAATTAATCTATCTTCTATATTTTATTTAAATTAAAGTTTAATCACTATAAAGGATGGATTTTTTGTACTATTATTTTCCAAATAATATGAAATTGACATTTTCGTTAATAAAATTATGAAAGTTATATTTCCATTTCTCTTTACTTTCGAAGAAATTATTATTTTCGTACGTTACTGTGATATAAATTTGTCATTATTAATATTTAAGCTGATTTTATAATAAAATTTAAAGCTTAATATAGCTTATGGATAATGTCTTTTCGATTTTTACTTCGCTTATCAATTTTCGCTTAAATTCTTCCCTCCAATTACTTGTTCCTGCGATACATTTTCAACTCGTTTGCCTCGCACAATGTATTTTTTACACCTTTCATGTTCGCATCTCTTTCTCCGCGCATCTCTTTTTATCCCCTTTTATCCCTAAGGCTTAGGACTCTAATGAATCTGATTTACATTCGAACCTTTCGAACTAAGGATAAATTATTTACAGGCGCCGCATCATTTGTTGTTGCACGACCCGCCTGATGCAACCTACACATGTACACGTGACGATGATTAATTGTTCGCCACCGACGTACGAGTAGTTTTTCATTTTCTCTTGTATTGCGTGTGCTGTGTCTACTTTTAAAAGCAGGGGTGAATACGAATACTGGATCTGTTTTCTCTCCGGCACTTTATTTGATCTTTTTATTGCTGTAGTTTATCAAGATTTCGATAGATATTGATAAAAATGGGATCTACTTTCGTGAAAATTTGTCTCGCCGTTCTATTTTAGTAAATTAATTACATTAACGCGAGACAAGCTTACGCGTGTATATGGTGTTTATTACTTTGCGTTTGTAAATACGAAGCAATAATGAAGATGCATCCGGGCCGTCCAACGATTTTTCTACATTAAGCAGAAACTTTAGATCAATGCTATTACAAATTGGGCCTAATTCTACGATAAAAATTAAAAAATATAATAACATGTAAATGAAATATCGGAAAATTTCTTTCAAAACTTACCACTAAAATGAAAAAATGTTTCTTTTAATCGTGTCACGATTAAATAATCTTTGTAATTCTTTACGCAATTAAAAAACTATTATCATTTGTATAATATAACGTATATTTTATGTTGATTGCATAATATATGATCAAATGTTTGTTTATTACAAATAATCTTAACTACTTTTCTATAAGATTTTCACGCGAAATTCATCTGTTTAAACAACTACGGAGTTATTTTAATTTTCTATTTATTATTATTATGATTATTAAAATAAAAGATATAAATAGAAATACGATTAGAAATAGAAATAGAATTACGTTATTTCTAAAAATATCTTACTTTTCCGTATTTATAAATGCCGGAACAATGGAAGTTTTTTGTTTCATAACTTTTTGTAAAGTTAGCCATATGAGAGGCTAACTTTATTAATGTATTAAAAAGTATGACTTTTTGAATTTGCAAAATGTAATAAGTACCAATGTAAGCATTTCAATTATTTAAATGACTATGTTTCTTTTATTATACACAAACGTGTATAATATTAACATAAATTATACACAAACGTAGGAATGATGAATAATGGAAAAATAAATTGAAAAAAAATTGTTTGCTTCCGAATATTTCAGGATTCTAGCACGGAAGATTTCTTATATTTATTAATACCATTATAATTTTATAATAATTTAATTATAACTTAATATAATATTAGTAAATAATACTGTATGCAGAAATTTATTGTCGAAGCCATATAATTCGGTTTATCCTTCGCTATCGATTCATGAAGTCAAATAAAATGGTCGATTATGAGAAGCTTATATATGTGTAAACTAGTAGGATAATTGAAATAAAAATGTGTTATACAGATTTATATAAAGACGATAAATAGTTAAAAACGAAATACCAATAACAATAAAACCAAGGGCATATGATAAAAATTATATTTTTAGTTTTTTAGTACAATTGAAATATATAACAAAGGAATTTCTCTAATTTTAAATTGTGTTAAACATCTGAAGTTCTTTCTCTATAACACCAAAAAGCATGAAAAATATTGCAATTATTAATTTTTGAATTTGTTAACGAGGATGAAATGAAGATAACAGAAGCTTTAACTTATCAAAGATACGTGTAAATAAATAGAAGAAAATTCGTGTAAATGTAATAAATAGAAAATTATTAGTCGTATTAAAAATATATGGTATACAGTCGTGCGGTCGTAATAAAAATAGTAATAATTAAAAATTTATTTAGTATACGGAATTATTTTAAAAATAATTTTAATTAATAATTCGGATAATAAAACGTTGTTGAATAAATGATTTAATTATTAATTAGGATAAGCCAATTAAGTAAAAAAATTCAATTAAAATAAATAAAGATACGAGTGATTTAAATACAAAAATTTTCATCAAACATATTTAAATGAAACATTCAAGTATTAAATAAAAATTATAATTAAATCTGACAGAGTGTTATGCTGTCTATTGTGCCTTAAACAACTCAAATATAATCAGATACATTTAGGATAGAAATGCACAAAGAAATATTTCAGAAGCTTAGCAGTGGCCATATTAAATTATTTTAAGTGAGGAAGCTTTTATTGTCATAAGCATCATACAAGCGGAGACAGACATATGAAAGAAGGATTGTGATCGAAGTGACATGTAAAAGAGAAAATGAAGAATCGAAAGATGATGCAGTGGCAATAACGATGGAATGATGACTCCAAAACTCTTGACTGGATCTTGTATATCATAGATGAAAATTATTGTAAATCATTTTCATATGTTTTTTATTGTAATATTCACGAGACAACGCATTACTTTCAATTTGTATGTAAGCTGAGTATATGTAAAATTGTAAAGATGAAAAACAATAAATAAGTAAATCAACATGAATGTATTGTACTTAAAGCAAAATTATTAAATCTATCAAAGGTATGACGAGGCTCTTGCTTAATATATTTTTAATATACTTATTGTAAGATTATGCGTATAGATAATGTAATACAATGGAACATATACGAATGAAATATTTTTGATGTATCAAAGCCTATTTTATTGAAAGCCTCCACTCTTGTATCATTATGTGTATCATATAAGTACAATCATTTACATTAGTATTACATACTTTTTAATGCCTTAACATATTAAATTTCTGTGGAATAATAAGAATTTTTACAATGTGCATACACTTATGTTTCTTTTGCGAGAATTCATTAGCCATGTAAGTTCAAAGTATATCCAATTTAAAGTGTCGTTAAGATGTTATTAAGTGATGCCTTTTTTTTTTTTTTTTTTTTTTTTTTTTTTTTTTTTTTTAATAAGAAAATTATACTAAATATATTTAATTTATCGAAATTTTCTAAGCCACCTTATAGTAAAAAGTTTATTTTAAGATTATTCTATGTGTTAATAAATGCTAAATAATATATGTATATATGCAAACATATAAATAGCTAAAAATACGAAATAACAACAATGTTTAAATTACTATTACGAAAGGATAAAAATAGTTTCATAATAAAGAATTCAACATTTCTATTTGACTATCCAATACGATTAAAACCATAATATATGACAAAAGGTTTTTCATATTTTTAAAAATCTCAAGGTGCTTTGGAAATATAAAAAATCAATCACTCTATGATAAAGAAAAGTAAAAAAGATGAAATACAGAAGGAAGGAGAAAGATATGATCCAAGGGTCGGAATAAGTCTCGATACTACAGGCTTGGCATCCATAAATTCATAAATCCTTTTCTCCCTTCACACTTCTCCCCACCCATCTAGCCGTAGAACCATCGCTTACGAAAACCAATAAACGTTCTTGGTATATACTACGTGCCTCTCTTTGTGTGCGTGCGTGCGTGCGTGCGTGCGCGCGCGCGCGCCCTTGTGTGTGTAAATGCCTAGGCGAACCCCATGCGCAAGCGAACGAGCGCGACAAACGCTTATAATCTAATTAAAACTGAAACCCCAAAAACCACATTCACCAGCATTATTACACCAGCTTTGATGTTTATAAATGCAAGCTAATGTAATTACACCGTGTCGTGTAAGTTCGATAATAATGTAATGTAACGAAGAGTGAAACTATATAAAAAGCATTAATTTATGCCTTTAATAAGCATGCATCGATAAGAAAAAATAACATTTCCTATAGAGGTATATGATAATTGATATATATCAATGTAATAAAAAATGGCAATTGTTTAATAATCAATGTATCGTCGATCCATTAAAAAAGTAAAAAATAATAAATCTTGTAATATATTGGCGTAATGTCATTTATTATGATTTATGTTATGATGTGATTCAATATGCTCTCCATTATTGTATAAAAAATTATAAATAATAAAAAAAAAAAAATTTTTTTTCTTGCATAAATTTATTAAATGAAGTGAATAAGATTGTATATATATATATATATATATATATAGATATATAATGCATATATATTGGGTGTACATTAATTGCTATTATTAAAGATTTGTTCTAAAACGTTTTTGGGAAAGTATTCTGTAATTATGTGGAAAAACTTTTTTACAATATTAGTTTATTTAAGGTTTTTCATAAAGCAATGCCTACTTTTTTCAAGTTCAGTAAAGCAGAAGAGTTCAATTTTTAGCTAAATAATTGTCCATGTAAGGATAATTAATAAACATAACTTTTTAATTAAACATAATCAAATGGATTAAATTGAATTAAGAATATTGCATTAATTTTGTTGATATTAAAAAAAAAAAAAAAATTTATAAGATTTCTTTTAACAATGTCCTCCTACCCTCTTATGCAATATCTCTTCATTCAATTTTTTTGTTTATTATGGACATTACGTAAATCGAGTGAAAAAAGTAAGAAATAAACAGTGGATAAAATTTTTCAAAGTATTTAGAATAAGATTCTAAATAAATATATTTCAACTCTTGTTGGTGAATTCTCACTATTTGCCCTTTTACAATCGAAATAAAACAACATACAGTGAAAAAGGAAAGAAATGAAGAAAAAAAAGACAAAAAGTTTGTTACGCTGATATTAAGAAGAAGGGGCAAAATATTATTTACATTAAACAATAATTCTATATGTTATTTTTTTGATATATTACTTAGTATATAAACACATTAAGTCGTCGTAAATTTCAAAGAATATTAATAAAATTCGTAAATTCGTTGGTAAGTCATCATCGCGAGGCATCGCAAAAAACAAAAAAACAATAAAAAAAAAAGGAAACACTTTGAAGTAAATGAGAGCCTCCTTCGGATTTCTTATCGTCATGAATAAATTACGTTTTATCCTTATTGTAGCCGAATTTTGTAAAAAGTGATCTTTCAGCGTGCATTAAAGGGTAAAAGTAAGAAATACGTGATAAGAGCGAGTGCGGAGCTCTGCGAATGAGAATCTCTCGAGCAATAAATAAAATGAGGTATTACAGAAATGGGTGTTTATGACGCGTAGGCACACACATCGTGGTCTCTACGATTATTAATGCAATTTCAATATTAAATATCGTCACCGGCGTGTGTGTCTGCTCGTGCGTAACACGTGTCCGCGTCTCTTAATCGCCAACGACCCACACCCTCGGGGTGCTGCAGGCTGCAATGTAAAAAAGGGGGACGTTGACGGGAGAGTAGAGGAGTCTCGGGGATGAGATCCCAGCGAGAGTTCAGCTTGTTTGCATTGGTGCAAGCCTTTGCGCAAACTTGCGGCCAGCCGAGTCTTCCGACCTCATACAAGTGTAATTATTTGATTAGGAATTTAGATTCCAACGTCACGCGCATTTCGTAGCTCCCAAACTTTGCTATCCACATTTTCCTGACTCGTCTCTCTATCTATCTATCTATCTATCTATCTCTCTCTCTCTCTCTCACTCTCTCTCACTCTCTCTCTCACTCTCTCTCTCTCACTCTCTCTCTCACTCTCTCTCTATCTATCTATCTATCTATCTATATATCAATCTACCGTCACCACACACGTAAGCACATACACCAAACTTCCCATTATTCCGATCCCCTTGACTTTTTTTAATCTATCTTTTAAGGATTTTTTTTTTCTCACTTTGGCCACCCCTGGGTATTCCAAGCTTATAGTGTACGCATAGGCATTGATTCCTCGATGTTGCTTAATCGAATCGTATATCACACGCGTTGGTACCATTAACATATGTCACTGTTGCGAGGCAATAACTTTTGGTGCGCTGAAATATTTGTGAATATGCAAAGTCTAATAATAAATCCATTGGCCACGGCGACTCTTTAACATCGGGGTCCCGATAATTATTCAGCGCTCGTAGTTTCATAATTTCGTTGGTTATTTATGAACTTAATTTGATACGTATCGCCAAGTTCTTGTGCGCGCGAATATCTATATTAATAGCTTGGGCCGCGAATTGTTATTGAAAAATAAATGACGAAAAACTAATGGTTGTTAATAAAATAATTCGACCGTTTGCGAGTATATATCACCGGGCCGGAGTCGTAAAGTATCTGGCTTTTTTGTAAAGTTCCATCGGAAAGAAAAACAATTCGATAAGAATTTATGATCTACCAAAGCACATTGGCGCGCGCGCGTCTGTATATAAAACCCGTTTAAACGCGCTGAGCCGTTGTTGGGGCTCGAAGCTCGGGACAAGTATGAGAGCGCTCGTAAAGAAAAGCGGAAGCCTTGTTTGGTGAAGGTGAAAGAGAAATGGAGGCGGCGGGCGCGGGGAGGTGGAAAAAATTGGCGGTTTCGAGGCTCTTCGAATCCGCGGCTGAACGACGTAAACGATCAAGTTGTCACAAGTGCGAGCGGTGCAGCCGCGCTCCCTTTTCCGATTCATAAGCCGGGTACCAACGCCTATACAATAACAACAACTAACTAGGCGTGGTGCTTGGGTTTGCTCTTTGAAGAGGGTCACGAGCTACATTATGTGTGCAACCTCGCATTTAATAGCCTGGGAAGTACGTATAGGTATATGTAACTAATGCAACTGACGGGCTGGGCTCCCTTTGCACCACCGCGTTTCTTCGTCTCTCACTCTGTCTCGTCCTCTCTCGTTATTTTGCTCGCGTCGCTCCCTCGCTCTCATCCCGAGGACGCTGAGCACCATCATCTGACAGGTTGATATTCAGCTACGAGAGCACTACCTCCTCGAAAGCGTCACTCTATCGTTTTGGATTTCTCTCCCGTTCCTTTTCCTTTCAACGCGAGCTCTAATTAAGACAACGACAAAAAATTAATGAATAAATAAATAAATAAATAAAATACAATTAAAAAAAAAAAAAAAAAAAGAAAAAAAGAAGCAAACCTAACAAAAACAATAACAAACATTTGAGATTCAAGAAGAGGACGAGCAACACGAGGAAAACGTTTATCGCTTCCACAATTGTGGTATTGTTATTTCGCATTTCATTTATCCATCCCACTGCCACTCATATTATTTTAATTAGCTATCGAGAAACGATTTTTAATCGATTTCTACCAAAGGAATGTATTCTGAAATCAGCAGATTTATGAAACTGATTTTAATGAGCAAAATTATTCATATTAAGCTATTTTTCGATTTATGGTAATTAAATGCTTCCCGTATGTTTGACGTTTCATTAAAAGTATTATTATTATTATTATTATTATTATTATTATTATTATTATTATTATTATTATTACAAGATGTTGCGTGTGCTTAAAGTTCTCTGGCAAATATCATTTAACGTAAAAGCTTGATTACTTCTCAACTCGAGTAAACTTATAAAATAAATAATGAATGTTCTTACGGTGCTTTTAATGCACGATTTATTGCCTACGAAAACGTATTTACTGCAAAAACTTTCATTTTTAATCGACGCAACGATATAAAAATTGCAAATAAGTACAATTAATCGACTATTCTTCTTTTTCTTTTTTTTTCATTCTTTTTCTTCTTTTTCCTCTTTTATCCCAACCGACGCGATTTTGTTGTTGTTTTTTTTTTGTTTTGTTTTGTTTTATTTATTTATTTATTTTTTTTTTTTTATATTTTTATTATTATAAATTCAGTCGTCATGATTTTCTAATAAATTTTATTGAATTCTATAGATAATCGTATTGCGAATAATATCGAAGTATTAATAATAATGTCTAATTTTATAGAAATTAATCAATCGCGAAATGTATTATAACCTATTTCCGTGGTAATTTCTCTTTTAACTTGTAGTGGTATAAAATTATAGAAAAAAAAAAAAAAAAAAAAAGCATTATTTTACAATAAAATAGAGTTGAATAAATGTAGCCGATCTAAAGCTACGCAACAAAACTACTTTTTTCATATAAATTTATTTGCTATTAATATTCATTAAATGAAAAATATTGTCTATCTTGGCCTGGCCTATCTTACAGACCAGTCGTGATCTCATTTATATAAATCTAAATTAGCTGTTTCGTGCTTTCACGTTCACTACTCCTAGCAACTGTAAACTTTCAACAATTCATTAGGGATATATTGAATTTTCAATACTTATTCGAATATATCCAAGGCATTAATATTCATAATCCAACACCTTTGTTCAATTCATGTGTCGAAGAATTAGGCTTGAATAACAAGGAATTTATAAAAGCCAAGTTATAAGATAAAATCAGGCAGCACCAGGACTTTTGTCGAGGAATTTAAAAGCAGTAAAACAACATGAACGATCGAAATAATAAAGTATGTTGTGTTAACGATTGATGAACGACTAGTAACGGAAACATTTAACAGGTATTTGTCTAAGAAGGTGCAGAAGCCGGTGCGACCCCTTTAAGAAGATTAGGGTGGAAGCTCTCTCATGGAGCTGTTTACCGGGGAGACGAAGCAAAGGTCTGAGACGCATATCGCGAAGTCGCCGATCCGTAAACGAATCTCGTATTTTGAAAACGGTCCGTGGATATAAAGAAGACAGAGACAGGGCAGAGAAAGAGAGGGAGTGATATAAAGAGAATGAAAACGAAGGATACCGAGGATTAGTCGGCTGGCTTTCGAAAGTAAATCGCGCAAAGGAAAAGCCTTGCCTAAAGCTTTAAGCCATCATCATCAGCATCATCATCATCATCATCATCATCATCATCATCATCATCATCATCATCATCATCATCATCATCATCATCATCATCATCATCATCATCATCATCATCATCATCATCATCATCATCATCATCATCATCATCATCATCATCATCATCATCATCATCATCATCATCATCATCATCATCATCATCATCATCATCATCATCATCATCATCATCATCATCATCATCATCATCATCATCATCATCATCATCATCATCATCATCATCATCATCATCATCATCATCATCATCATCATCATCATCATCATCATCATCATCATCATCATCATCATCATCATCATCATCATCATCATCATCATCATCATCATCATCATCATCATCATCATCATCATCATCATCATCATCATCATCATCATCATCATCATCATCATCATCATCATCATCATCATCATCATCATCATCATCATCATCATCATCATCATCATCATCATCATCATCATCATCATCATCATCATCATCATCATCATCATCATCATCATCATCATCATCATCATCATCATCATCATAATCAGTAGCAGCAACAGCAGCATCAGCATCAGCAGCAGCAGCAGCAGCAGCAGCAGCAACAGCAGAAGCAGCAGAAGCAACGGCAAAATAGCAATAGTTACGAGTGGGAGCAGCGTCTTAGATCTTTGGATTCCGTGAATTCTCGTGGTCCACTGAACCAGGTTTTTCAGATTTGTTTGCTACTTTTCTCGGATTACCGGGGTCAGATCGGATTTTCATAAGCGTTGTGTGGCTCTTCAACGAAATACAAGAGGAGCTAACTTGTAAGACTTTTGCCTCGATATGGTGGATGAGATTTTGTAAACAATAAAATTTTTTAGATCCATAGAATTTCTATGGATTTAGCAAAGAAAGTTTAACAATCTCATGAGCCGTAATGTTTGTATGCTTATGTATATATATATATATATATATATATATATATATTTAGTTTATATTATAGGGGCTAATAGTCTAAATAAAAAATTATTATAATAATATTAAGATAAGTGGGTCAGGTGTTGTTGATGAATCATCAAATTAGCAGTTAACATATTATGTATGCTATGCGTATCTTTGAATTTTCAATATATTTTGCAGCTAAATTTTTCATTACTAATAATTATTTTTATCTTTGTTAGCTTTAATAATGTCATTAATTTTATTAAGTATAATAAACATAATGCATTCGTTTCTTTATGGTGATTTTTATATTGTATCATCTAAGCAGTGTAATAATATTCTAATACATAGAGTTTTTCCATCGTAATTAGGCAATAAGATTTTCATTTGGTTTAACATTTATAATATTATTTCGCTGTACATAATAATTAAATATATTTGTTAAAACGTCCCGGATAATGTTTCGTTTATATTATCGTTTTAACTGTATTACATAAAATCCAACAAAGCATATATCACACACTTCACTTCACTTAAAAGCTTTTTTTCGTAGAAATAATTCCAAAGTATTTTACTTATAATAAATAAATCATAACCAATATTGGCTTTTTTAACCATTAACGTTATATATAAATACGAAAAGTTTCATTAAAAGTGTCTTTTGTGTAATATCGGTAATAATATGTTTTAAGCTAACGTATCATTACATCGTGCATATATAGAAAATAGAAACCATGTAATTACGGATTATTATATTGGTGGAATAAAAAAAGCGACGAGTATAATAAATATTTTATTTATATACATTTACTTCACCGTTTTAGGAACTAAAAATAAAAGTTTGATTTGGCAAGATTACAACACAATTTTCACATGAACATATATCTACATATACGAATAACTTCTAGAATCGATGCAAAATATTGTAAAATATAATATAACTATAAGTATTTTACAATTTACAATTATTAATATTTAGTATGATATGATATAATATAATTGATATCATATTTTCTATCAATATTGTATCTATGATTATAATTATACGTGAATTTATAATATAACAAGCACCTGACTGTTGCATCATTATATCATCGTCGAGCGATGATAATGTAATTAAGTATAATAAAAAGTAAACATTTATTGTAGTCATACAAGCGAAATTTATATGGCCATTACTCTCGATAATATTAGACTGAATAAAGATTATCAAAATGCTTTTTCATGAAAAATTGGTATTCAATATGTTGAAATAAATGTTAAATATATGAACGTTTATTTACATTATTTTATTGAATGTATAATAGAGTCCATTTGTAGCTGCTAAAAATTTATCTATAAATTGGATGGCTTTCAATAAGGAAAACTCCCTAGAAATTAATTAATTGCATTAATTAGTATAATATTTTTTACAAACAAGAACGACCGATACTTTTATACTCGTATCATAATAAATTCGTATAGTTACGATTAAAGAGAATGTTATGTTTAAGCAATTTTTGTCAATGGGCTTCTTTGATCATCGTAAATATAACAATCTCGAGGAATAATCAGTAATTATTCTAAACGAACGTTAAGTAATTTTTTTAAATAAACCTATAGATATTTATTAATATCATAAAATTAATTGAGTAATTTATTACTGGAAAATCACATTGTAAGAGTATAATCATAAGAAAACTTACAATCATGCAATGTAAGATATAATAGCGATAAAAGTAGCTACAAACGATAATGTGGAAAAGTAGTCTTTTCATTAACATAAAAAAAAAAATAATAATAATATATAATATATAATAATAATAATAATAATAATATATAATAATAATAATGTTGAAAATGTTTTTGGTTTCCAGTTCTTGCACACGTATAGAAATAATTTTTTAGCCTTAACGATATTTTCAAATACAACAACTTTTCGAGTGTGTTTTGAAAAGAAATTTCCTTCCTTCTTTTTGTTATGTCTTAAAAATAACTAATATTTTCATTAAATTCAAATTCGTTAAATTTACATAAAAAATCCTTAGACGTTATGTCTATTATAAAAAAATTTCTCACAAACCTAATAATAAAAATTAATGCAAATATGTATTGTGTATAAAAGAAGAATAAAATTTATGGATGAAACTATTGCTGCATTAGGCATGGACAAGGTAAAGATGCTTTAATTATTTTATAATTTCAATATTCCAAGTAAGCCTTGAAATATAATCGCCTGTCGATTTAAAATTTCCCTCACGTACGTAAATAAATAATACTGGCTCGTTCGCGTCCAGAGAGCACGAAGAAAGGAAAAATTCTAAAGATGATTTTAAGTATTGTGACGCACGTGGTGGCGAGAGAGCGAGCGAGAGAGAGAGAGAGAGAGAGCGAGAGAGAGAGAGAGAGAGAGAGAGAGCGAGAGCTTTTGAGAATCATGATTTTTCATTGGGCAACAATGTTGCAGAAGCTAATAACTTAGTCGCTCGTAACGCAAGTGATTCGAAACAAATACATTAGCATTTTTATGGCCATTTGACGATGTTGGTGACTCCTGCAGTCGTTACGATCGTAAAGATGCGAAAGATATGAAGTTGGACGCGGAGTCACGAATCCAAGAGATCAAAAAAGACGAGGGACGAGAAAATGAATCGGGTAAGAAAATCAAGTGATGCTCGCTCGAAACAAAAGGCGAAAAACAGAAGGTGGGCGTAACAGTGGAAAGGCGAGTTTCGGTATAGGGAAAGCGAAGTAGGCATTGCAACACCCTTTAACCGAAAGGTACAGGAGGTGTGTAGAGAGAGAGAGAGAGAGAGAGAGAGAGAGAGAGAGAGGCGATGGGCGCGTGCGCGCGAGCGGTAGCTCTCCTCTCCACGACTCTCCTCCCGTGCTCCTTCTTCATTTTCGGCCGGCACGTATCTTCACAGGATCTCTGTGTTTTACAAGCCAGCTGTGTATCGTGTTCCATATTGTTGGTCCTTTGTGCCTGCGTCCCGCACTCGAGTGCTTCGGCTTGACTTTGCCCGTTTGTTCTCAGGGCCTCAAAGCGCTTCTCTTTTTCTGCGAGAGCGTCGAGGATCATCTCTTTTCTCTTTCCCGTGCCCCCTCTACCTCGCTCGCTACTTCGGATCGCTCTCCGCGCGTCGGCTTAGCTTTCCTGGATTACAAGGATTTCTTTATTCCCCTCCTTCGCTTCCTCGAATGCGGATCCTCTTTTTCCTGTCCCCTGTATCCTTCAATGCTCGTCACTCCTCCTCGTGCTATGAGCCCTGCCGGGATACACTTGTATGTGTGCCAACACGTGTACGTAAGTTTGCACTCGACGGATGATTTTCTTTCGTCGCTCTTAAGCTTGTTGCCGCTTATGGGTGTGAGCCCTTGGGCGCGATGCCGACGGATGAAAGGAATCTCGTCTTTCTTATCCATCCACTCCCCCCCCCCTTCCACACCAACTCCCAGCCTCCTAAACATCCCCACTTCCTCACCGTCCCACACACCCGGTAGCACGCCCAACTAAATTGCTCGATCCGTTTTATTCGGGTGAGGAGAGCTTTTCCTAAATCCGCTGGATTTCTAAAGCAAGCACCTTGTATGAATGGACGGGAGATTTTTGGAATAACTTTATCTACGTTTTGTGTCGTATTGCTTTCTCATTTTAAGCGCAACACCGGTACAGATAATTTCTCTCTTTGAATTTATCATGCGAGTGCACGAGGAATTAATTATGTCTACCGTTCCATCATGAAAAAACAACGATTGATTTCGAATTTGAAATATATACGCCCGTCGTCGACCTACAAACTGAAATTTTTACTCAAAATTTTAATTATATATATATATATATATATATATATATGCACGTATATAATATTATTATTAAAAAAAAAAAATAATAATAATAATAAACGATACACTTATTCGTCGATAATATAATATAATTACATTTTATAAATTTCAATCACAAGTTTCAAAGTAAGGAACTTATATAAGTCATAAAATAATCTTGTATTTTGAGTTTTTAAATTTTCTTTACATTTTTACGATACACTTAGAATTACAAATTTCTTAAGCTTTCCAATAATATGTAAATTATTTTTCCCTATTTTTGTATACAGTATTGTGAAAAATTATAGCAACGTATGTTACCAATGAAAATCAATAGCTTTCACATATTTTCTATTAATTAATAAAAACTTTTACTTATGTTAATAATTATATATGTGCATGGAAAAAGAGATTAGAGACAAATTTGTATAAAGTTTTCGATCGAATTTATAATTTAGAATTACGTAAAAATTTTTATCAAGATTTCGCATAAAATTGCCATTGCGAATGTTCTTACACGTTAAACTTTCACTTAACGATAAAACAATAATTTAACAATGATTATTTTATTTTTATCTCGTTTTGTTTTTTGATTTAATTATCTTATTTTTTCCATTCCTCTAAGCTTTTCAAGTTTCGGGAATAATTCATCACAACTTCTTAATCATCCTATTCATTATCTCATAAATTTAGGGAGGAAAAATTCCTTCACATCATTATCGTAACGTCCGTTGTACACATTTGCATTTGCAATCGCTAATTTGAAAGTAGAAATTCCGTAATACATCAGTAACTCCTTACTGCCACTAGTTTGTAATAATTTTACGAAATTTCGTCGATGAATAAAATGTCCGCAGTGCCAAATTGAACGGCTCATGGTCTCTATCTATCTCTATCTATCGATAATTCCATTATTACTTGTTGAATCGAGTGGTAGGAGGAAGCTTTTGCACAGTCCGATGTGTCGGTTAGATCTACAATAATAATCGCGCGAGTACACTCGTCCCGTGACATCTCCCCCTTCCGATCCCGTAAACTCGCACTCGCTCCACCCTCCTCGACCGCGGGGACGCGTAAGAGCCCGAGCAAGCGAAGGCGTCGAGGAGACGAAGCGCGGCGCGAGTATTCGCAGGAAATGAGCGAATAAGCCGTTGCTGAAGCGGAAAGCCGCAGTCCGCGCGACGGACGAAAACCCCGGGCGATACGAGTGGACTTTCCGCGGGTGCAAGAGTGAGGAGAGGAGCTGCGTCAGCTGCAACGGATGCACCCGCCCCCGCGACACGGCAACTCCTTCGTTCAACGAGATACGTGCGCACGATAGGGGTATGTGGGGAGTGAGTGGGTGCGAAAAGCGCCCGTGCATCGATAGACTCGGATTATTGTCCGCGAGTGAGACGAAGGCCGATGCGGATAAGCATCAGCGCCACCTTATTAATCGTGCGGCCTCCCGCTTCATAGCCTTGGGCGCGCAAGTGCAACCTGGAGTGGAAAGGAGGCGGTGGCGGCGGGATGGGTGGCAGGGTGGTGTCCGCGGTAAGGGGATGGGTTTTTTTTTTTTTTTTTTTTTTTTTTTTTTTTTTTATGGGTGGGGCGGTGGTGGGGGATGGGGAGGGGAGGGGGTAACGGCTGGCGTTGCGCTCGGGAGCATACGCGCCTGGGCCGCGTTTCACGATCCATCATTTCGGTGAATTTGGTTACGCTTCTCTCTCCCGGTAATAAATTAGTCAAAAGCGCTCATCAATTTTACGGTGCCGTGTGCACCATAGAAAAGCTAATCTCGAAGAAGGGCTACGCGAGCGGTACCGCGGGGCGCGGGTGAGGGGGTTAAAGCGAAACACATCGAGCCCGTCCATCACCCACCACCTATGGAGGAATGTTCGATGGCCTCGAACGACGCCTCGAACGTGATGGATGATTTTTCTTCACGAACGATCGCGAGCTCCAAACTCTCGATCCCCTTTTCTACTCCCGGCACGCCTCTCTCCTTAACACGCTACGTCATCTCACTCGCGCACCTCGGTATCTCCACGGTCCCCGAACGCTCTCCGTTAATGCACATATCGCGATAAATACGGAGGTGAGCTTAGATCGACCTCAGCTCTCTCTCTCTCTCTCTCTCTCTCTCTCTCTCTCTCGCTCGTCCGCGACTCTTTGTTTTTTATATTTTTCACCTGTTCCTCGTGCATAAATGTCCATAAATGTACATAAATGTGCAGAAGCGAGACTTGGCGCAAGGCTTTGTGCTCGATTTCCCTGTTGTTTATTTACTTGGACGCACTCGATCGCCCCGGGTGAAATATTCCTCCAATTGTTCTCTCGCCAAGGAGAAAAATCGCCTGTAATGTTACCGGATAGCGATAATAATCGCCGCGCGAGTGTAATGTGCGGTAAGAGGCTGTGAAAAATGAGGATACTTAAAATTTAGCAGTTTGAATGAGAATCGCTTAGTGGGTGCAGTCGGTTTGATCCGCGGAGCGAATGGCGCACCACCTGACACGATCATTATACTTTTTATCAAAATTGTCGATTAATGAAACATATTCTTGAAATCTCTGATTACTGTCTTTGAGCCCACGGGTGGACGCTGTGAATTAAAAAAATTTTTCAACCTCGCAGTAGCAGTGGATACGTTTTCTCTTGATAAATGTCGCTCGATTTGACTGTTGCACTAAAATACAAACGGACACTTGGCACGAAAATTATTACCGCCCATACATTACGCTACCGTCATAAAAACAAAAATGATAAAAAGCGTTTGAATGCCATTGTTCGTACATTACACGAGGTGAACATTTTTGCATAAACGCTCGGACGCCTTGGCTCGCGCTTCAAAAGGCAGGAAGGAAGGGATTTTTTTCTTCTTCTTCTTCTTCTTCTTCTTCTTCTTCTTCTTCTTCGTGCGCGACGCAATACAAAAATTTTGTTTTAACAATCGTGGGCGCGACGCAAATTCCAACTTCAATGTTTTCGCGCGACTTTATATTATCTCTCGGCTAATCTGACATTATCATCGTGCTTTACGGGAATCGCTGAAGTTTATTACCGGCGCTTTACCAAGCAACAACAACGTCAAAGGGGAACTTTCGCTGTTAAGTGACCGATGGTTTAATGAGTGACCGCGAGAGCGCGGGAAAGAGACGTGTCGGCCCTTAACGAAACGGGGACATTCTTGGAAGGTAGCTCGCGTAGGGAGACGGGCCCTTTCCTCCAATAGACGATGGAGCAATGGAGACGAAGATGCGCGCGTTCTCGCACACACAATGTGCCTCATTATGTTATCGGTGCATCTACTCCACGACCGCACCATCATTTATCATCCTTCGGCCCAAGCGCTCACACTCCCAAGGATGCGCATGAAAAGACAAAGTCGCAGAGCGATAGAGCGAAAAAGAGAGAGAGAGAGAGAGAGAGAGAGAGAGATTGTAAGAAGGTGTGTTACAATCCTCCACTTTTACTCTCTCTCTCTCTCTCTCTCTCTCTCTCTCTCTTTCGCTCTCTCTCTTTCTCATTTGGTCTTTCTTTCACCTGAACGCACGCGTTCTACCTGTCCGATTCTCTCGTCTTTCTGCTTTCTCCTTCATTCTCCTTTATTTCTTTGACCCCCCCCCCCCCCCCCCCCCCCCCCCCCCCCCCCCCCCCCCCCCCCCCCCCCCCCCCCCCCCCCCCCCCCCCCTTCTTCCTCAACTCGCTGCAATCGTCTCTCCCGATCTCAATTTCTACCGTGTACTTTCTCTTTCTTTTTCATCTTTTGTCTGTTTGCTCGACTCTTATTAACTTGATCGCTCTTGGTTACTATCAAATTCATACAATTCTAATTTAAAAGGGTTGATAATAAAGAGTGCCTTTTTGCTTGAGCAATTTTCTGTTTTATCGTTACTTTTTTTGCAACGATGAAAGGCGAATTTCGTACTTTCATTATTATTTATTGTGACTATTTAACTCGTAGTGACTTAACTAAATACAAATTTTCCGTCTTTCGGACTTTTGAATTTAAAACATTTCAATTTCTATTTCTTATGTAGACGATAAATATTTACAAATATTTCACTTAATGGAATAATTCTCGTTATAATATTCATCCATACAGCAGATGAGTGTTAATGTTGAAAAAGTTTTGTCTTTTATATATATATATATATATATATATCTAACAACAACGCAATGACTAAATTAACAAATTTCTACTATGTTAATAATATAAGAGGAGCGTTTAATAAAAATCGTTACACAGTTTTACATCCAATGTTCTTTATAAAATTATATATTATTTTTATTCACCATGTAGAATAATTTTTAATAATATTCTTTTAAATATCTATCTTAACTTTAATGAAACGGTCGTTGAAACTTTTTATTTGGATCTTTTCAAGAATTTGACAGAACCCCATAACATGTAATATACAAAGATAATGTAGCAATTAATCTTAAATTAAAAGTTGTGCTATAAATCATTATTCAGCGTAAATAAGAATTTACTGTAACGTAATGTAAATTATAATATGGCTATGTTATGAGTTGGCTTATAAGAGGTAAATTCATCAAAGAAATGTGATATACTTGCAATGTTAAAGCATAACGTTTCTTATTACAAAATTTTGGCATGTTTATACCAACCGGTTCATTAGTGTTAATATTATAATATACTTTATTAATGAGCTTAGTAAATAGTAGTAGCGAGCAATTAATTATAATGGGACTTTAATCCGTTTAGCTTAATTCAAAAGTATCGATTCATTATTATTATTGTTGTTGTTGTTGTTGTTGTTGTTGTTGTTGTTGTTGTTGTCGTTATTATTATTGCTACAATTATTGTGTATATAAATTAAACAATGTAAGTATGTGAGCGATTATCGTTAATCATTCGTACGCCAGGTCAATCACGTAGTCTGCAATTACGAGATATTATTACACGTGTTAAGTAATATTTGATGCGTGCGCTAAGAGACAAATGTACAAAAAAAAAAAAAAATAAAGAAAAAAGAGAAAAAGCAACACAGCCTTGGCGGACGAGTGGAGGACCAGTGTCGAGGAAGCAAAACTGTCACGAATTCGTCCGATAAACCTGTGTCATTAATGACTCGCGGGGCAGTTCATCTCGGCACCTGTTCAAATCGAACTGGCATTGTGCTTTTTGAGGGCATCGAGAGTAATCGATGCGGGCAAATCGATTGTCGAATAGTCGTTGATTGTTCGGAACTCGAGGGCGATAGTGGGCCGAATTAATTGGATTCCCCCATGAATTTTCATGTATTTCCTCGCAGATACAGAGGCACCTGCGTTTTCTCCTTTCTCTGCTCGAACGGCCAATTAGTCATTCTTACCAGCCACACGCATATCTCAATTATACGTATCGACAAACGTATGGTTGGTACTTTGTGTGCCAGAGGTGTGCGTTAAACCAGTGGAACATGTAATCGAGTGTATACCAAAGGTAAAAGCGATTCGTTATAAGTGGTAACTAGTGAGTGCGCGTAATGAGTTTTCCATTAGAAAGAGTCTATAATGACCAGCTAATATGGCAACTACTCGATCTATTTGATGAAATGAATTTTAAATGAAATATCTGGTCATTAGTGTCTTCATTGTAGTATAAAAATTGTTAATGCATAAATGCTCGCTAAATGTTGGAAATTTGCATTGAATATTATACTGCGGATGATTTGAAAATACAATATATGTATATATATATATATATATATATATATATATTTGCCATAAATGCATGTAATTAAGCGAGGAATTCGCTTGTAAAAACAACTTGTCTTTGCTAAAATTGAAAATAAATAATTCCTCTCGTATAATGTATCAATGTACTAATGTATTTTTATAATATAAATTATCCGTTTATAAATGACTTGCCAACTAATTTTTGATTTTCATCCATTCGACGTAAGTGGCACTTCTACATAATTTAAAATGAAAAAAAAAAAAAAAAAACAGAGTAAAATAATTATATGATTTGCCATTATATAATACGTAGTAGTTGTCTAATTTTTTTTTTATAATGCATAATGTATTGGAGTAGGTGGAAGGAAGAGTAGTAAAAATGTAATAGACTCCTTTATTTTTGTAAAAATTTTGGTATCTTCAACAACATGTAAACGTTCGTAATATAATGTCACGCACTTGACTATAAGAGAAAAATGTAAATTCGGGAGTTGTAAAAGCGCGATCGTCAAGTATGGCGTCGTTGACTTTGAGAAAAATAATAAAGAGGGGAGTTTGAGGAAACGGCGGAACTAGGCTACAACTAAAAATAAACAGTTATTTTGCAGAAAAGAAACGGAGAGGGTCTAGGGAATGATAGGAAGGCCGAGAGAGCGATAGAATTATTTGTCCAGACAGTCTCTAATTGACATTATAGGAGCCGCCGCGGGCATTCCCAAAAAACACGAGAAGAAGAAACACGGAATAGGAGCGAAGACCGAGCTTCCGTGAATCCGGGAGGAGGCGCATTAGGCCGAGCAAAGGCGCTATGGAAAAAGAGGCCACCACTGATGCTTAATCGTCCGAGAGATATGGTGCGGTGAGAAGGGTAGGTGGATTAGGAGGGCGGAAGGGGGGAAAAGAGACCTTTATGCGCGGCCAGAAATATAAAACACTTGGTGGATGATAGCTCATCTGCCGCTTGATGTTCTCACATCGACCGAGCAGTAGATTGTTACTTTCTCTCTCTCTCTCTCTCTCTCCATCGAATTCCCGTAGACGCGAGCCGACAAGTCGATAGAGCGTCCGCTATACGGGTGGTGTCCACGCGAGCGTGACGTCGGGGGGGGGGGGGGGGGGGGGAGCCGATCCTTGTCGTCGTATCGCCTGGCGACAGAACCTTCCTTGTCTTTCTGTCACCTCTTGCCTTCGTCATCCATGTTCCGCTCGCTCTTCCATCCTCCTTCCTCTCTCTCACACACACGCGCGCGCACACCGAATGTGCCACTACTACCATTTCACCCAGTCACTCGGTTGGCTCCGTTTGAGAAAAGCCTGTACCAATTTGCTATATGTCAATCATAATAAGCCAGGCAATTCAAACTTTTTATGTCCTTTGCTGATAAATATTCCGATAGATAAGTCTTTTATTCTGACTCATAGGATCTACCTGGCTCATAGGATTTTAATTACTCCTTAAATGCCCTGTTACTCTACTCCGATATTAATCGCTATTGTTTCACTTTATTTTTTCTGTATCCGCTCGTTGAAAATTATATTTTCAGATTATAATTAATAAATACGTGTAATTGATTGATAGAATGTAACTCCAATGTAGTTCAAAGCTGCCAAGACCTTTAAATAAATATATAAAGAACGATAGTTTCTTAAAATACTGTGATTTAATCGATTTTACATTTAAATACAAATTAATAAAAAATATTTAAAACTACGTTGCACAAAATCTTATATCAATATTATTAAATATTTATTATAAATTTGGGTTAAATTGTATTTTATAAATATGCAATACTTATGAAACCGAGATAAATAGAAAATTATCTATTTAGATAGTTAGTTGTATTTAGATAATTATTAGTGGCATTTTATATTCATGGCTATCAAGTCTAATTATTTTACTAATAATGAATTTTACAATTACCGTATAATGAGAAATTCTTATGCAATATTATATTCTTTAAAAATTAAATATTAATCATCATAAACATAAATCAACCTTAATTTACATATCAATTTTTATTGTTATTGCAAAATTCCGAATATTGTGATAGCGAATATTGTGCCGAAAGGTTTTTTTTATTTTATTTTATTCGATTTATCTATTTTATTCGATGAAAAATCATTCGATCCGCAATTTCACAGGGATTGCTCATAGTTAAAATATATAATTCATGCATTTTACATATAAATTGTCTTTAGTTATAGATCACTAATCTATGTGATAGCGTACAGTTACATTTTTTATACCGTTTTAATTACAATAATTTATTAATGTTATTTTGATGATTTTTATATCAATTACTGTCTCGTTTGACTTTTGAACTCTTAAGGTACTCCAATGTTTTTACACACTTGAGCAGTTCATTTCGAGAAGCAAATTGATGCGTATCGGCTCGAGATCGTAATACTTTAACAACAAGACAGCCTCTTTTCTTCTCTTTTGTTTTAATTATAAATATAAGACAAGCATAAAGTAAGTACAAGAGAGAAAATAAAGAAGATGGCGCAAATGTTGGCTCTTACATATGGCGTAAGAATAAAAAAATTAATAATAAAATGTATGGAGTTTAATGTAATTCGAATTTGAAAAATATCGACTGCAGAAAGTTTTTAGCTTTGACTTTGTCTGCCACGTCGCGGAATTGTCATACGAATATCGACGCTAAAATTCTCTCCGAAATTCTCGTCGTGTCGTCTGCGTACATTAATCAAGTAACAGGTCCAGTTACATAAACGAAATGTAATTATAATTTATATAATTTTAATATAACACGGCAATCATTAGCGTTTAACGACTCGAACGAGAAATTAGAACTTAAATACTTTCAGCAACCAGCCCACAATATCCCATGCGTAATGAAATTGTACTTTCATTCATATCGGACGATGAAATTACAGTATAATAATATAATAATAAAGAAGTTGAATGAAGCCTTCCAAGGAAATGGATTATGCTTCTCGTTTATATTACAGGCACGCGCGCGCATTCGATTAAGGAACAGCTACTCGAGCAAACTAATGTCCACAATGATGGCTTAATTAAAAGCGAATCTTCGGTAGATAAGATGGCAGAAGTGCGTAAGAGGAATAGAGGAGCCGATGATGATTGGTATTGAAAAATCGAAAAACCATAGAAAAGTGTGTCTATCGTCTCGGCCTTGGGTAGAGCCATTTTCTGACCTTCGGACTCCTCTTCTTAACCTCGCGTCCTAGCCTTTCTTCATCGCAGGGCGCTCGTCGTTCGTCCTTCTCGCGCCCGCGCGAGTTCTGCGCTTACACTTTCTAACAGGGGTGGGTCGTCATGGCTACGCAGCAGGGGGCGGGGCAATCGATACACCCTCGCTCACGCACTAAGCGCACGCAATGCGTTTATAATACAATGAGACAATGACGGCGACCGCAGTAGTATACCAGCACAGCCACGGCACGACGCGTTTATATATACACATCTACCTCTCCCTCTCTTTCTTCCTCGTCCCGTTGTATTAGCGCGCTACCGGAATTGCGCCCCCCATGTAATACAGTACTCCTACACTTTGCACATCATCGCGCCCTCCCACGAGAAGAGACCATCTCTGTATATTTGGCTCGACGACTTGTCGTTCCGGGCCCTTGGTGAGCCTGCGATAAAGTCGATCCGGTTAACACCCATCTCCATTAAAACCCCGCGAGGCAACGAAAAATCCACCCTTATCGCGCACTGTCACCTCGCGCAGTTTATTGGGCATTGTTTACCATGTAATAACCGAAATTTGAATGCCAAATGAAGGAATGGACGACTTGCTGTTCACTCGCTCGATTCCATTAAGCATGGCAAGCAATTCCAGTAGGGAAAAATTACTTTTACATCACCGACGATGTATATAAATACTCCCGATATCAATGCTTTTATACTCAATTAGTTAATCTAGGTCATTGGGTGAACAATGTAATTATCGAATTTAAGAAAAAGATGCAATAATATTGGTAAAATATTCCATATGTTTCATATTTAGACGCGAGTATCGACGGGAAATATAATTTTAGTCGTTGAATCGAATGTTTTCGCCCCATAAATCCATTCCTTTCACCACGCGTAACGATTATTCACACATTTATATTGCATTACACTGATTTTGGTTGGTATATTGTTGTTGTTGTTGTTGTTGTTGTTGTTGTTGTTGTTGTTGTTGTTGTTGTTGTTGTACTTTGTAATACTTTTTCAGTAAATATGACGAGATATCATTGTCACGAGGTTTTAATCATTACGTATGTATGACTGCAGACAGTTTTAAGCCTTTCGTTATCACTAATATCACGGATTAGCCTTGTATGAATTTATAAAGGCTCAAATCTAATGGTAATTTTCTTCGTTCGCGTGCAATGAATGAAGTTGGGAAATAATCAACGACAACGTTGCCATTGAGAATTGGATTTTGTTCTCATTTTCTCGCTTTAAGACAGATATATTAAATTGAATAATAACTTTTGATAATAAAAGCACGTGGATACAGGCAGGAAAATAAGCGCAAATTTTTATAATGTTACTACTACCACAACTACTGCTACTACTAATACTATAAATGGGAAGGACGAGCTATTCGCATAGTGAAGAAAAGCGCTAAAGTCACGATGCAGGGCATGCTTATCCCAAAAAGTCTTAGCGCGACCTTGGTATTTCTGATAATTTCGCAGTCAACCATGGCCAAAAATTTCAAAAATATACGATTGCAATAAATAAGAATGTCACGCAAAGTAGCGGAGAGGCCAGCCCATATTTACGAGCGCCTCCTTCTCGCGCGTCATTCGCACCATCAAGGCCGTCACGGCTCGCTTTTCCCGTGCGACGATGCCGAGCCGAAGGGAAAGCCCAACCATTTTCGGCTGTCTCATCATCGAGCGTCGCATAATACGTAATTCCCTCCCCCCTCCCCTCCCCTCCCCCCCCCCCCCCCCCCTTCCTCACGCGGACAATGCCGCCTCCCGAGTGTATCATTCGCTTCATTTATCATTGGAGTGCAAGACGAGCCGGGAAATTGTCATTTCATCATCCCGGCTTTATGCTTTGTAAAGTGCGTGGACCGAGCGGCCGAGGATTCGGTGGATCATTGGCACCTTCCTCGCACCTTCCTCGCACCTTCCTCGCACCTTCCTCGCACCTCGTTCCTCGCGCCGCCTTAGACGCCTTAGACGAATAATATAAGGGACGATCCGCTCTCGCTTTCTTCCAGCGAAAAATCGAATTATAAAGTCGTGCCGGGAGAAGCCACACAGGGTCAAGTGATTTACACGCTACGGAAAATTTATATACGCAACGATGCGGCTCTTTAAATGCATTTATCTTTTACGCGCGTGACGTATCATTCGCGTATAAAGCACGGGTAAAGAATTTACTGCCTTATTGGCCGCTCACGGGTCAGCTTAATTATCTCTCTTCGGATGTTTTGCGTAAAAAGTACGATATTTAAGACATCGGGCCCGTTTTTAATTAGACCCCTGAATGGCAATCAGGCTCGAGTTGCCACTCGCCTTTATAATTCACCAACCCAAGCATTGTGACGCCTGGGATAATTGATCGTACACGTACGTACAATTAGAATTCAATTGGATTTTTTAATTTTATTTATGCACTCGCGAGGGCTTTAAAGCCCTTTTATTTTCATGTAAAATAGGGTAAGAATTTCCAGAAAGGCCAAGATTTATTGCATTCACCGATTTAACGATAAATCATAACTTTGCTTGGAATTTATAATTTGTTGAAATTGATCGGAATCGAAGGGCGAAGAAGTAATTAAATTAATAAGTGCTATCATTGTTTTTGTGAAATATTAACGGCTTAAACATACAATTAAAAATTACAATTTACTATCTATTTTCAAACATTTAATTGCCCGTTATTAAAAAAATATTATTTTTATTTAATAAGCCCGACTTATTAAAAAAATTAAAAAATAAAAAAAAATAAGAAAAAAATCAACATACTTTTGCATAAAATTACTTGTAAAATATTTCCAAAAATATCCTCGCCAAGAAAGCCCGTGTAATTCAATTATTATTAGGTTGAAGCCCATTTATTACAAAAATAAATAAATATATGTAAAATAGACTTCGACCCGAGAACCGACAAAGTTGAAAAATATTATTCATTCGGGTCTGAGTCGAAAGCAAGTGAGTCGTATTACATTGAAAAGTAAATAGATCAAATTTCAAGATTTATTATTTCCTCTAGGACACGTATTTATGAACTGCATCAAATATATCTTCAAATAATTCATGTTTAGTTTACTGAAAATTTCATACAAAGCTTTTGTTATTGTTACATTTGTCGTCTAAAAGAGAATGATTGTTTTTATTTTTAATTTTAATTTTTCTTTTCTGTTTTTTTTCTATTGTTTTTTTGTTTTTTTGTTTTGTTTTTGTTTAATATTTGCATACTTATCATGCTTAGAATTTACAATATATTCAGAAAATATCATAAAAAATATAAATATTAGTAATTTGTTATTTAGAAGTGCACGATAAAATTTAGAATTCGATCGGTATATTTAAGATAGAGTCACATATTTTTTTATGCATCGTTAAGTCATGTAGTCTAAATGATTTGAAATACCTTCTTGAATAACCATTCTCCTGACAAAACTATTCAACTACTACACTATCATATATATATATATATATATATATATCGAAAGCATATTTCTTTTTATTGTCATGAATTATTATTTAAGAAATACAATATCGTAAGCTTTAAATTTTTTATTCGTCAATATCGACAATTTAACCACACTATTTAATGTCAGTGCGATACATAATGGTGTATTATCGTGATAAGTGCGATAGCTGTGAATTTGGATTCAGTTGAATATTCAATTACTCATCTAACGATTAATTTATAAATTAGCTGAACAATCTCTTTGATTGACTTATTCAGCTGCATCGATGATCCCACGGTTGAAAAGAAAATTTGAAACAATATAATATATTACGAATTGTGTAATTAAGTATTTTCTGTTAATATAAATAAATTTAATATTTAATAGAGATTGTAAATATTTGTTGGCGAAGTCACAAATAAATTGCCCTATTTGCCGCAAAATAGAAACAAAATTTTCCCTAAATCGGAATGATTTAACTGACAATCTAACTCAAATTTGTTCTCACTACAAATTGATTTCAAATGTACATTCGATCCAGCTGGTCAATACATAGGCTATTTACACGGCCATATAATACTTGTATATTTACAATGGTATTTTGCATTGGGCTGCGATACAGACATATGCTGCTCGGGGATTATGAAAAGTAAAGTTGCAACTCAGCAAGGCATAGAAATCGGTAAAGGCAGAAAGAAGAGGCGCGCCGAGAGTTTTTCTCGCGATCGAGACACCCGAACGAACGAATTTTGTTTTATATTGCCGAATTTTCTCGAAATTACCAACCGACAGGACTCGAGAGCGCGAAAAACGTGAAGGGGTAGGGGGCAAAGAAAAGAAAGAATAAAGATGCGGTTCTGTCTCTACGAGGCCATGCCAAAGCAAATGAAAAAAGGATCATTAAGCGACTCGAGTGGAACTCGAAAAATGCAATAACTCAAGCTATACGCTTCTGACACTCACCCTCTCTCTCTCTCTCTCTCTCTGGGTGCGTGTACGTGTGCGTGTACGTGTGTACGCCTGGGGCTCCCCTCATGCGTTGGCCTCGCGCACCTGTCCAGGTAGAGCTTTACCTCGGCCCGTCCCCGCGAGGAGTAGGCCAGACTCTTCCGAGAATTCGCGGCAACGCGGCTCCGGCTTGTCTGCCTCGATCAGGATCATCGGGAGCATCGTAGGAGTTTGTCTATGAGGGGCTCCGTGGGGGCCGATTTAATGAGTTTTCGTCGACTTAGACGTCGCTCTTTGCTCTCACTAATCCCCACCCCGGCTCACCACCTCGCTCACTCTCGCTCTCTAACCATATTTATCCCCACCACGAGAAAAAGGTGCTTATCATGCACCGATGGAATTCCCGAATGGAATTCGGTAACATTAGCGTGTCTCTCGATCCCTTATTAACCGAGGGTCCCGTGCGCGCTTACTCGTCCCGGACCTCCCAAAACGCGTTCGCGCTCCTTACTCTTACGAAAAGTCCGAATCCATTGGCCCGCACTTGTTGGACAATTATATTGACGCAGCGCTTAACGTATGCGATATGTTACTTGGACCGGTGTCCACTCCGATTCAACTCTCACTCCTCTCAAGGACTAACTAATCTTTATTATACCCCCACGGGGATTTAATTAATTTAACTTTATGTTAGTTGAGATTATTTTTTGAAGACAAGTTTTTAATTAGCGGCATTCCGTCTGATAGGGGACGTTTTTCCCTCTCATCAACTCATCTTTTCATTTCTTCTCAATTGTTAACTTTTCTTTACCTGTTACGTTGATCGAGTGACTAAAACTAGCATTTCATTTTTTTTTAATCTCGTTCGATTTTATATTCAATATCAAAATCAATGCTTGATCTTAATAAAAAATTGATGCACACATTACTATTGCACAAACCTTCGTTACTCTGTTCCATTAACAATTTCATCAATGCAATTTCAAATTTTTATTATATGTTGAATATTTAATCGAATAGATTTTATGATCAGCCAAAGTGATAACGAAACTAAATGAATTTATCTTATTTCTTCACGTAACGTACGCATTAATATTTCATTGTAAAATTTATTATATAAATATCTTCCATTTTATTTTAATATTCATATTGTATAGCTTTTGCCATTATATAAACCTAAACTGATAAACTTTTTTATCCATTCAAAATTCCTTTTAAAGCATTTTTTTTTTTTACATTTAGTCTTCTTTACGTCCCACGACGAGTTGTAGCACCTGAATTTTAGATACCAAAATGTAAATTTATATATATTGCTTTTATGTACAATATTTTCTCCAATATAATATTTTCGTCTTAACGATAATATAATATCCGAAGTTAAAACTGTTGAAAAATTTAAGATTAGCATATTTTAATTTTTAGGTTAATTAATTTACTATTACCTTTCTGTAAAACAAGTATTCGTTAGATTTTTTTACATAAGAAATATGAATAGAATATACTTAACTAAATTAAAAATTATCTAACTAAATTAATAACTAAAATAATAATTGTCACGTTCGGTAACATACACAATTATAAATCCAAAGTTTATCGTGCATAAGAAAAAATGCAATTAATATGTTACTTCGCGTAGAATAAAAATCATTTGATAATATTCAAAGAGTTTTAATGTAATAAATATAAATAAAAATACAATAAAAAAAAAATAAATAAATAAAAACAAATAGATGGTTATAATATATAATCCTAATCAAGATATATTATTTAAAATATTTATTAAAATACTTGTTAATCGTAATTGATTTTATATTTTCCATTGCAACGATATTATCAAAAGTAAAATTATTTTGATCAACGTATTCCACTAATCCACATTATATAATTCGATTATAATGACATAAAAATATGATATATTGCAATTTATTAGTTTGTTTTTCTCTCTTTTTTTTTTTTGTATATTTGTTAAATTCATAAATACAGTCTTAAACTAAAATAAATTTTGAAAATTAGATATCAATGGAAATATCTTTTTACATTATGACACTCACTCCGTGAGAAATGAATAAATCAAATTAAGGGAAAAATTTTTTGTTGCGTTTGCACTGAACTATTTTATAAACTGAAATAGTAAAATAACGAACATAATAAATATTTTTATTCTTCACAATCGATAAAATACATTATCGCGATGAAAATATTGTGACAAGGCACTCATAAAATGTGTAATATTCTTCATTTTTTTTTTTGTCACTTGTAAATAATACCGTGCAACAAAGAGTTGTCATTGAAATGAAAAATAATGGTTTAATTTAAGAATATGACATAAACGTAAATTCAGAAAAGCTGAGCTGTATTATAATAGAATGAAGGTAAAAAAAAATGAAAAGACATACGTATAATGTACAGTCTAAATATAAAAAAATTGAAGTAATTTAACCGCTGCCGCATCACTTTTGCTCCCAAAAAACAATCAGACAAGCTCAAGTAAATGAATATGTGAGACTAATTTGCCGCATATGGATTCAGCTTTCGTTATTTCTCTCTCTCTCTCTCTCTCTCTCTCTCTCTCTCTCTGTCTTTCTTAAGCTCATAGTTACCTAAAAGTCGAAACGTGCATTTTATAAGTTGAGGTGTATGCGCGCAAGATGCGTAGGTAGAGGAACGTCGGACATGTGGGCTATAGGAGAACGTAGAGTGACGGATGGCCACATCGCATTTCGCGGCTCTATATCTCCTCGATTTCTCCCGTGTAATTCCCGTAAAGTCGTTTTAGTGAACGAGCGCACGCACGCACGCGCGCACACACATATTGCACCACGGCGCGTATAATCACGTTTGACTCTTCTACTTCTCCCATCGCGTTTTCAAGTCATTCTTATTTATTCTCTATCATTCCTCTTGCCTTTCTTTCGCTCGCCTTGTCACTACTTTTTATTTCTTCGATTTCTTAATTGCCTTGTGCGCGTGATTTTTAATAAGAGATACCAAGATTATCGGCTTATATTTATTGTTTTAATTTCAGTGCTCTCGATTTATTTAACTACTGTAAGAACATTATTATTTCTTCATCGCCAAGCTAAGCTCCATCATTAAGTCATTATTTATTAAAGAGAGTATATTTACGTGATTGGCAGTCGCCGTTTCACTTGCTACCGATTTCACGGCAGTCAAACGATCCTTTCGAAGAAGGACAATGAATTGTGATGGCAGATCGAGCTCGATTCATTTTTGAAATACGATGAAAGGCTAAGAAGAAGCAAGTACAAGGCTGATTTGTCATACTTTGATACTATTAAAAGCTTATTGTGTGCTCGGTGTGAAGAAGTGGGGGAGGGGAAGGTTGGTTGGTTGGTTGGTTGGGAAGAGGAGCACACGCGATACGAACGGCGTCCACCAGAATTTCTGCATTCGCGTCATGATTTTAATGTAAATCTGTGACCGATATTGAGCCCAGCCGACGCGTTTATACCGAGATTACATTCATCAGCTTCGATACGAGACAGCGCAGAAAGAAGATAAAATGAAGAACGAACGGGAACACGGGGTTAGAAAAGAAAAGAAACTGATGTATGCACCCAATTAAAAGATTAAACGATATCTCAAAATTCAAACGAACCCTGCCGACCTCAGCAGTGCTCGCTCCTTCGCTCCTCCTTTTGCGAACGGAGAGAAAGAGAGTCGGAGTTATTCCGCAACGACAATTCGACTCGATTCTCGGGCGGATTAACGCAGTGCGAATTAAAAGGGACGACGAGCGAATGACGAAAAATTAAAAGGCGAATGGGCAGACGCAAGGTGCAGAACGGCCGTGATACGTGGGTCGAGGTAAGGGTGTGAGGGAGGCAACCGCCGTAATATTTTGCGCGCGGACAAAAAGGGACACAATGCCGAAGCGAAGGATCGATTCTCCTCGCTCGTGTATACGGTGCTGTTAGGCGCTTGATAGAGAGGGGGCGAGAGGGTGGTGAGGAGGGTATTAAGGGGGGGGGAGGGGGCAAGAGGTTGAGAGAGCGAGAGGCTGTAGCGGGGCCAGGAGGACTTTGCCGAGACTCGCCGCGATAAAGCGAGACGGGGATAACATGGTGATGGGCCCGAGGAGCGACGCATCCTCGACGCGCGAACAATAAACCAGCTCTCTCTCTCTCTCTCTCTCTCTCTCTCTCTCTCTCTCTCTCGTTCTCGGTTCTCCGCCCGCCCCGCTCGTCCCGTTTACCCGGTCTCTCACGTCTCTGCAGACGTGAAAAAGGCGGCACGAGTGGGTGAAAAGGGATAGCGGTGAGGTTGGCCACAATCGTAATTAATCACTACTTTTCTTAAGTCGAGCGGCGCGGACGACCGGTGAAAGTGAGCCCGGTCTCGTGCCAAGATAACGAATTTCCGAGAACTTGATCTCGTAATTATCCTCGCGCTCTTATCTACGGGCTTATCCGTGAGATTTTCGCCCGCGAAGGATTAATAGCGCGGAGAAGTTTTCAGACTCGTTTTTCCCGCGTCTCGTAAATGCCCGCCCCGCCTATCCGTTTCTTTTAAGCGGTGGCGGCTAAGTCCGCCGGGAAAACTTTGCAATCCGCGTTTTAACCGGATTTGCGTTGCTTTGAACCGAGCAGCTACAAGCTGCAAAAATAATCGGCGCCGAAGCCATTTGGACCAAGGAGATTATACATCTTCTCACGAAAAATGATATAATCACCATTCGAGATTCCTGAAAAGCTGAGTTGGTGTGAGAAGTGAAAATTTCGGTAGACTTGCGGTGCTTGAAGTCAAGTCTTTCTTAATGGCTGATTATTATGATTATCAAGAGTCCATACTTACAGTTTGCATTTCATCCAAGGCTCCCTATCCAATGATCCTTTTAATGATCTTTACTCTTTCAATAATACAATCCTCTTGATATTACCCTAAATTAAATCTAAGGTTCAATCGAGCAATAATCTCCTTATCACATTAGCGCTTTATTTAATCGTCGACGAATAATTATTTATTCGCTTATTTTCATTGTTTGAATGTAAGGGTAATGTGTGTAACTTCTCATTTAGGATAGACTTTTGAGAGCCAAATGAAAGGATCAAAGGACGTTGGGCGCGCGCGTGCACGTACGTATATGATTTATAACATTTTTGGAAATGCCTTTTATTTATGATATTGTCATAAATCTAAACGTTTAATTTTGTACAAACTATATGTATATTTGCAATGGTAAAAAAAAAAAGAAAGAAAATTTATTCCAACAAATCCATAATATTTATTATCCTGACCTTGATTAATTATTGTTCGATCATCTATAAACATCGGTTTAGTTGACAATCGAAATTTCTCTACCATTGTTCATTAAAACAAAATTATTTTTTTTATCATTATTATCATTATTATTGTTATTACTATTATTATTATTATTATTATTATTATTATTATTCTTGTTGTTATTGTTATTGTTATTATTGTTATTGTTATTATCATTATTATTGTTATCATTATTATTGTTATTATTATTATTATTATTATTGTTATTGTTATTGTTATTGCTATTATTATTATTATAATTAATATTAATATTAATATTTAGCGAGCGTATTTAAAAGGTTGGCCTTGGAGAAGTTGTGTCGTTTGCAATGCTAACGGACGAACGTTGCAGTTGAAATCTATGAAGGAAGACACATAATATTCTGTGACGTCCGCACCACGCGTCTCCACTTTTCCAAACTTTATCCAAATTAACTTCCCACGGTGATCGAAAGATGGAGTAAAAAACAATCACGCACAATGAGGGTCACAACAACAACAGCAACAGCAACAGCAACAGCAACAGCAGCAACAACAACAACAACAACAACAGCAGCAGCAACAACAACAACAACAACAACAGCAGCAGCAACAACAAAAATTGAAACGTTTCGAATTTACTCCAAGGCATTAATCAACGTATCGTTTAAGTTAATCGTTGACTTGTCGATGAGCTTAAGTGTGTAAATTGCATGTACGCCGACGGCCACGCGTTATTCATCGGAGCTGGCGGAGGCGGTCAAAGAAGCCCTAAACAAACTCATAACTACGCCCAAGGGGCTGCTTGTGACACGTTCATCCCCTCACTCGCTTCCCTTCATTCCTTCTGCGTATGTACGCGAACGCGCCGATCGGGTACGAGATTACGTTTCGGCAAACATTTCTTTCTCGACCCACGTACGCACGGGACAATGCTTTTGCGCGCGCGCGCGCGCGCCTGTGTGCGTGTTCTTGCGTTTGTATGCAAGGCTAGACGAGCGAGCGCGCAAATACATAACCCATTGACTTTTTCATCTCCTCGAGATACGTGTGAATTTTCTCACTCGGAAGCTTTTCTCGTAGCAGCTCTACACTCCCTGCAGTTTTGGCTCTGTTCCTGCCTATTGTGTGATGCATTTCCTTGTGCGACGAAAGGCGTTAATGTCGCAATATAATCATTGCCATGCAATAAACAAGATTTTCACTTACGAAGCGCCCGACAGTCCCCGCGTATTTATATGCGTTTGTACTTTGGTAAAAAATCGACGTTACGATTTTCGTTGGAACGCGAATAATTGCCCGCACATCGTAAATATTCGCGTCGAAGCCATTCTTGTATTTGCACTTTATTGCGAATCGGGAAAAACTTTGCTTATTATTTACGATGTCCTTGGCTTTATTTTCTGTATATTATTATTGTTGCTATTCTGTTCGATTTTTTTTTTTTTTTTTTTTTTTTTTTTTTTTTTTATTTTTTTTTTTAATCCCTTTTTCTTTCCATGCCACGCATAGGGCGAGTATCCTCCGAATATCGTAAATAATAAAAACAATTACGAAGCCCTGCGCGCGCTGCCATATAAATAGGCAAGGGCTCAATGGGACAAAGACACTCGATATTGAATATGATGTAGCGCGGGCAAACGACAGGCCTGTCGTAAACGGCATAAATCACGGCACCGCGGACCCATCCTACACGCGTCCTATGTACTCAATGTTTATACGAGATACTCGCGCGCGCGCGCTCGCGGAAACTCAATACTCGAGCTCGAGGGCTAGAGTTGCGG
>NW_011948420.1:8230179-8242470 GCF_000503995.2 Ceratosolen solmsi marchali
AATGCCGAATGCGTCTAAGGGGCGAGATTGTAAGGAAGAAAGAGACGGCGATCATATGGCACAACTTCTGTGGGTTGATGAGCATCGATTAATAATATACCACGAGTATTTTTTTTTTTTTTTTTTTTTTTTTTTTTTTTTTTTTTTTATATTTTTTTTTTTTTCCATTTTTTATCTTTGTGGATGGTAACGTTGACACACTATCATTTATAACTGGCGCTTTGAATAAAACTTTTATAATAATATCATTATTGCTTTAGCTCTGACTCTCCATAATATCGGCTGTACTTCTCTGTCGACCTTTATCATCATGCGGTTAAACCAAAAACAAAGGAAAGTAAGAAAGAAAAAAGCAAGTCACAATGAAAATAAGCGAGTTTAATTGTCACTTGTTCGCAATTGAGAAGCTGAATTTTTTTCGGATTAAAATTTCTCAATCAATGGTTTTTCATATTTGAAAATCACTCGTTACATCAGACATCATAAATTTATAATCTATAATATTTATTATTATTAGCCTTTGCATTTTCTTTTCGACAATTCGTAAAGTCCTATTTAATCACAATATTAGTTATAAATAGTAGATAAAACTTATCGTTTAAATTAAACTGCGCGGGGTGGTGGGGTGGGGGGGGTGGAGTAATTGGAAAAAATTTCTATGTCAAATTACCGATTAGGACATACAATTTATTTGTATGTGAGAGCAAAAGCATTCATTATTTAGAAATTTTTCCTAAACTTTCAACTTGAAATAAAAGTTTCAACGAGATATTTCCACGAGTCATTTATAGATTTTATGCACGTGTATCTCATAAATTTCTCGCTTCATAATTTTATTTCGCACAACGAAGTGATCTCACGTATTTTTATGTGCAAAACTTTCCTCGGTACTCAACGAGTTATAATAAGCAAGAAGCATTGGAATTCCGTTCATAGTTCACTAATGCCATTCACAAAGTTGCGTCATCATAAAAATGCATTCTGGATAGATTGATTTGGAGAATGGACGCTTGAAAATATTAAAATCATCCTCGTATGCCAAACTGTCGTTTCTAACAGGCCTTTTTGTCCTGTATCTGAAAATTCAATTCCCCCTCAATGATCATTCTTAAGTAAATTTTAATATTTTTTGTTTTTTTGTTTTTTTGTTTTTTTGTTTTGTTTTATTTTTGTTGACTAGGAGCAGGAAATTTCCATACTGATTGATTTACACTGGTCGATCGAGTGTCATCGTATTGTTATAATTGGCATGGCGAGTACGTCGATGTACAATGTAAATTGTCAAATTTCTCCCTTAGCGATACGGTGGTGGTGGTGGTGGTGGTGGCGGTGGTGGTGGTGGAGGAGGGGGGGGGGAGGTTTGACGGTTCAACGTTGGCCAACAATGTTCATCATCCAAGGCATTCCCGAAAAACCTAATATCAGTAGTCGGCTGGCCAGTTGAAGTGAATTTGGAACAATTTGAAGAGTAGCCAAGCGATTTTCGGTACACTATCTTCGGGCGAAATAGAATTCGCGATAATCACCTTCGCCGTGGACCGTCGCTCGACAATCCTCCAAAGTCTCAAGGAGATTTGACTCTTGGACCGCGAGGGCCTTACGAGCATCGACTAGCCAAGATAATAAAGTGACGACGAGTCGCGCTATTAGCACGAGTATAAAACGTCGCTTAATAAGGAGGAAGCGAGTCGGCGGCGAGTCCTTGAATATCTCCGTCATCGGGCGAGGAACTTCCTCTCCGATCTTGGCCCCACCTCGGCTCGCTCGGGGTCAGTTAGTGCAAAAAAAAAAAAAGGGAAGCGTAGGCCCGGGTGATCGCGTCGGGTGGTCGTCGGCGTCTCCCGACGGACGGACGGCGCCCAGGCGCAAAAAGCCGCGCCTCGTCAATGGATGGACGGGGGAGCGTGGCAGCGGCGGCGACGGCGGTGGCTGCTGAGGGCCCGCGCATTGACGACCTCATCAATAAGGGTCCTCTCGGCCCGCAAGAAGCTCGCCAATTTGTTGTTGGTCGGTCGCGATGCCGCGGGCAAAACACCGGTCCTCGCTTCCGATTGTCCCCGAGTCCGGGGCGGCAGGCAGTAGGCATTCCATTCGTCTTTCCTGCGTACGACGACGACGACGACGACGACGACGACGACGACGACGACGACGACGACGACGACGACGACGACGACGACGACGACGACGACGACGACGACGACGACGACGACGACCACTAGGATAACGACGACGACGACGACAACCACTAGGACGAGGCGATAGCTATAATAAACGACCTTTACGATACGCACACTAGATTCGGTAAAGTCTATGGCGCCCGACCCTCTCGCTCTATGACGTGAAAGAGTGAGAGAGTGAGAGAGTGAGAGAGAGAGAGAGTGAGAGAGTGAGTGAGAGAGAGAGAGAGAGAGAGAGAGAGAGCGGATTGATAAAGTCGAATCGCAAAGAGTTTACGGTGCATTTGGCTCGGTTTGCTTTCGTGCGGAAATGGCGATATCATTCGGGGCTGCGATTGAGCGTAAGACTAGCGTGAACTAACTCGGGGCTAAATGTTACGGAAGATTTATAATGTCGGGACGAGGAACTTGAAGATTTGTCTATTACTGTCGAAATACGCGTCAACTGGACGAATGGATGGATGGATGGATGGATGGATGGATGGATGGATGGATGGATGGATGGATGGATGGATGGATGGATGGAAGGACGAACGAAGCCGATCTTGTGCATAAATTTAAAGCGCATTTAAACAAAGCGAGGACTTAACGGTTGGACTTATATTATGCGAAACCTGTCGAGAAAGGCAGGATTTTTTTTTAGGACTAAGCGACGAGGGAGCGGCTGGTGGTTGGGTGAGTGTCGTTAAATTGTTGTTTCAGACTGTACGTTCGTATCGAGAAAATTTTTCATAAAGAATAGTAATACAAATAATAGTAAACAGCAGGGCTTAAGGCGAAATGGCTATTTAGAAATGTTGCGCATGGTTAGTAATTCGAACGGTCGTTGTCAGGTATTTTAACGGACGTTAGTGCACGATACGTGAGACCTCGGATAAAATGGGACTGGTGAGGAGGTGGGGTGGGGTAGAGGGTCGGGTGACGGGGGGGGGGGAGGGAGAAACGAAGCCATAGGGTTATGTTTGACCTTTTGCAAGGTCCGTTATGATTGACTGTACTTATCAGCCGAGCCATACGCTACGGCAACGGCCCGACTAGCCACTTCGTATGCCAGACTCGTGAAAGCTCTTTTTCCATTATAAACGGCGAATAAGGAGATTTTCAAGGCGCGAGGCGTTAACCGATTCTACTTTACTCGCGCTTTATTCGCCACAGCACGTGAGCAAGCCCCGAAACCTAACGACGAGCTTTAATTTTAATGGGAATGCAACCGCGAGGCGGAAGTTTAATCTCTAAATTTCATTAATCTAACGACAAAGAGTCTCGCAAGAACTTGAACTCCAAGTTTCGAAAGTTATTTTAAAGCGGCGCTGATGTTTGATTGACGCGGCGAAATTAAAGCTGAAATTGAACGCATGAGTTATGTTACCAAAGTGCTTACCAACAGTTTTTCATGCATCGCAGGACTTCTCCTGACGCTTAATATATGCTTACGAATTCGGCAAAAAGAAAATTATGACTTCCCTCGGCATATTAGGGATACACCGATATTTGTATAACAATCGCTTAATGTGCAGATCAAACGCGTCTGCGCATAATGCATATGTAGCAAGTTGCGATGCGCGATGGGTAGCAAGAAACGATGGGAAGCCTATAAAAGCCTCGTATCCTAAGTCAACAATTGGACTCGACTCGGCTGCGGTTGTTTATACTTGTAATAAATAAACGGTGCCCACCGACTTGGCTACGAGTTTGTCTACGAGTTGGTTGCTGGCTGGCTAGGAGATGCGCCATGGGGAAAAGTCGTGGAAAAATCGGGACCGCGAGCCGTCGAACGTAATGGACGACGGGTTCGACGTGTTGGGGTCAGGCCGATTCCAAGGGTGCCGAGTCTACGCGGATAAAGTCACGGGGCTTTATGTGGATGACGAGGAAGGCCGCGCGAGGCCCGGGTTGTAGCCAAGAGTCGGTAACGCACGTCGGGCTTTTTGCCAAGAAGTCATACGGCCCGCTCCCCCGGCGCGTCTCAATACGGCCCTTTTTGCGGACCGCCGAGATCTCGAGTGCCTGATCCAGGGACCGAGGAGTGCATGCATATTGCATGCGCGCGGCCGGGAGACATATTTATTGGCATGGGTGTACGCGCCGGCAGCCCAAAACATGACCGCTCGTCCGAGGCGCACATTACCTCCTCCGTCTCACTCTCTCTCTCTCTCTCTCTCTCTCTCTCTCTCTCTCACTCAGCCTATGAATAAGGTATTTCGTGTTCGCGGTGGTGAGGTTTTTTCGCGGGCGCGTATTATGCGCGCGACTCGCTGCGCCGATGATGGATATCGATATTATGACAGAGCCCGCCGGCCTTCCGCTTTTTCTCCTTATCTTGCGCCCATCTGCCCATCTGACCACCTCACCCCACCCCTGCGTCGCACCAAGGATCCGTTTCTGCAGCTCCCGTTCCTTTAATTACGTGACGTTTGGCCTTTCTTACCGACGGCTCCTTCGCCGATTGCCCTTCTTATTGTCTAATGAATCGTCAACTTTTTAAAATATCTCCGCTACTTTTCCATCTTACACATAAATCTTGTTCGACGTCGCGTCTTATATAATTATTCTCTCTCTTACTCACTCTCTCTTCTTTCTTTCATTCTTTCTTTCTTTCTCCATTCATCTTTGTATGCGTATTTGTATCTCGTTGTTATGTGTCGCGAGATTTATAGGAAATTTATCCGCCTTCTTGCTTTTATATCTTGTCTGATTGACAAACATTTGTAAATTTCCAATTAACGATCCCTATTTTCCCTCGCTTCCTTTCTCTTCAACTATTTTTCAACTCCTCAACTTCTTGCGCCTCTTTAATAAATACGTAAAATCGCTTATATTCTTATATCGCTAATTCCTTATTTATGATCTATCGACGCGCAATTAATGTAGCCTTTCCACTTCCATCATTCTCTAGTAAAAAGAGTTTGGCCGATTTCATGCAGTACCGAGTCAATTGCAATCGCAAATTAATTAATCGATTGTTCGAACACGCGGCTACGACAATTCACTTATCCATGCAAACGTGCCATTATCTTTACTTTTATTATTATTATTGTTGTTGTTGTTGTTGTTGTTGTTGTTGTTTTATTTCTTATTATGTTTTTATTTTATTTCAATTATATCGAAATGTTTATTTACCTTTTCTCTTCTCCCCGCAAAAGAAAAGCACCTGAAAGGCTAAAATCCATTTAGCGGTGTTCTTCATTGATGAATAATAGAGATTAACGTTAATTAAAAGGGTAATTTTAATTTATATCTTTGATTTTTAGCCTTTTTAAAGGCTGGATGGCTAACATTTTGGAAGGGCGGGAGGGAGGAAGGGAGGAAGGGAGGAAGGGAGGAAGAGAGAGAGAGAGAGAGAGAGAGAGAGAGAGAGAGAGAGAGAGAGAGAGTGGCAGGGGCTGGGGGAGGCAAGAGATAAGAAAAAAAAAATACAATTTATACTTAAACGGAAGAATAGTTTGGGGAGTGAAAAATTAATTTATACTTTTACCTTTCACTCATCCTCATGACTCTCACTATTAATTACTATCATTCTTTTAAGTCTTATATAACTATCTCTCCGACTCTCGCTTTTTATTCTTAACACGATATTTTCCCTTTTTGTTTCGTACGAAGATTCATGCTGAATCGCCGTGGAAGCTGAACTTTTTATTTAATACGAAATGTAATAATGTTATATTTGCGTAATGAGCATTGGAGACGAAACAAAACATTCCAGTCTCAATGCACTTAATATGCCCTCAATCCTGTATTAGCCGCAGCTCGCACGCGATGGAATAAAAGTATTATTATCGTGACTTTGACAAAGGGAGTAGTACTCGAGTTTCAAGTAGCCACTTGCATTTGAAATCTCTCGTTCACTGCTACACGATCCGAGCAAACGACTTACACGACCTTGCCGCTGTCCCCAAGATCGAACCGAGCAGTCCCGAAAATCCATTCTCATTACGGGGGAAGTTTGTAATCCTCATCGGACACGGGCTTTGTACTTACGGTGTAGCGAGCGGCATCGACGCGTCGTCGTGTGGAATTACGAGTGGAGCGCCACACACGGTAGCCACACACGTAAACGGGCTGTACAGGAGTTCGCGATACTGCGATGCACGCGCGCGCGCGCGCGCCTCTTCTCACAACGAGCCAACGTGTACGCGGGGAGTTCAGAGGCGACGCGATCCTGCCGAGGACAGGACGTCGCCGCCCCCGCGATTACAGACGAGGACGACGACGAGAAGGAGATCGCGTGGATGGGGACACACGGCTATCCCTGCGACCGTCTCTGCCCGTGACAGCTGAACCCCCCACCCCCTACCCCTACACGCATCATCTCTCTCTCTCTCTCTCTCTCTCTCTCTCTCTCTCTCTCTCTCTCTCTCTATTGCACGCCTCCACTTACCGTGATGGAAAGACCGAGAAAGAGCGAGTGAGGGGGATGATTAGAGGGGCGGAGAGGGGAGAGCGGATAGAAGAGAAGATCGATCGATATATGCGGACGCCTTTGCTCGCCTCGTTCAAGCTTCTGCAATTATCACTCGTTGTGCTCTATGTGTTGACGCCTATATTTATCAAATCGGTCAATTTCATGGGTTTGGACTCGTACGTATATTGTGTACCGAGTACTGTGACGTCGGTGAGGATAGATCAGGTTCGCTTTAATACCGAAGACATCGTTTTTCCTTACTTTTTGTCCAATCCGTATCGATCCAATTCAATAAAAATATTTTCTTTACCTGACTTCCGCCTGATTAGATGTTTCGATAGCTTTAAATGACATCCAATAATTATTATATTACGTGTCCCCTTTACTATTCGACGTTGCGAAATATATTAAATATTTTTACAATTTTACAGGTAGAGAGAAGAAGAAACATTTTTTCCTATAAATTATAAAAAGTCATTGTAAAATTGAGACCGTTTTTCATGAAAATTATGATTCTTATTTGAAAATATCAAAGAATCTATATATATATATATATATATATATATATATATATATATATAATCTAAGTATGAATTGTTTTTCGATTTTATTTTTCAATGGCTGTTCAACTTACTCAATCACAATATTCTTCTACACATTAGTTATGACATAAAAATTATTACACTTTCATTTATCCCATAAAATGGAAAATGATTTTCGCGACTTGCTCAAACTATATTCACTTGTACGTATAATAAATAGTAAATTTACCATAAAAATCTCTATTAAATTTTTATTTTCGTAAGCATATTTTTAATGCTTAATTCTTATTGAAATTGACAATAATTTCAGCATACATATCGTTAACTTTTTAATATATTAGATTATTAATTTTGTTTCATCACTGCCAATAATATTTAATCAAACATCTACAAACAAGTGAAAATCTAATACTATAAAGCTTTTGTATGTATTATCTAATATCAGCTTTAATCAGGGAATAAATTTACGAAGGGAAATTTTTAGAGCTACTTTATAAATTAATTGCTTTCGAGTCAAAAAATTGCAGATCGAAAAATTCGTGCCCAGCCGATCGAGAAATGTAGATTGCTAGCGGTCATAACAAAATGAAGCTAATAGAGTTTTTAAGCAGGTGCTTGCTTACTCCTAAGGCAATTTAAATGAAAGTGCCAATTTTTTATGCTCCCAAAGCTATTATTGCAAGTTTTCTCGTAAGCTAATCAACTTTAGAAAAACATTATGTGGGATGATGATGATAACGAAGGAAAGGTTTTGTAGTGTTATAATTGTATGACACCAGCGACTTTAGATCTTGATAAGCTGACTTGGCTTTCTCGTTATCCCGTTAAACAACCATAAATCTTAACGATCTCTTTCTACTATCTCAAGTGGATTTTAAAAATTAGAATTACCAACTCGCACGGGAGTTGCGGAAATTAAATTGCATGCGTTACGTATAAACTATTGTTCAAATTGTGAACAGCTCTGCGTAATGTTTATTCTAGATAGAAGACGTTAAAAGCGAAAAACGTTGCGGAGTTATGGGCATCCACTTATAAAGTGAACATTAGCCATACAGAATACAGTGATGTTCTCATTATGTGTATCTCTATCTATATCGATATCTACATCCACATCTACATCTACATCTACATCTATTTCTATTATCATAAAGAAACAGAGTATACGCGCCATAGTATCAAAAAATCAACGCATTTTTTTTCTGAAATTTTGTGATAGTTGTTTTTTGTACCCATACAATCTCCCGTATAACCTTCTAACTATCTAACTATATAACCCGTACAAACCTTCTCAACTATGTATAATATATTTATGAGAATAGTTAGCGATTAACGGATCGCATACTACCGTACAGCTCAAGTTATTCTCGCAATGCCAAATTATCTATTTGACAATAATTGCAAACGATAATTATACAGCCTATCTTCGCTTACACATTAAATGCAAATTGTAAATTAGATAAAAACACAAATTGGCTGAAAATTGGCAAAATTTTATAATTCCACTTACAGGTCTATTCTAATATGTAATATAATTATGTAATAAATTAAGAGCCGAGGAAAGGTAGTACTCGGTTTGGTCAACCTTTTTCCGCCATATTTATATCGAGAAGTATCGCTGCCTATTAGCGTTGAAAATTTTTGTTTGGCGATAAAGTTAAAAAAAAAAAAACGAAGAAAATAATTTCACTAATTTTTCGATACAAATGAAAAGCTTAATAGTAAATTATAATAGGAGCCTGCGGGTATAATGAGCTACCAAGGACGTGAAAGATTTCCCGAGCACTCACACTTCTTACTGGAAACTTTATAATAGGCCGTCGCTGGAGGTTAATTCGAGCTTTTTATTAGCAGCCATAGAAGGGAGGAATAAATGCATAAGGATCATAAATGAGAGAGAGCATCTTCATTACTCGTCGTCGTTCGCTCCATCCTCGGCTCGCGCATCCTGGTGTATATATATATATATATATATATATATATATATCTATCTATCTAATCTATCTATCTAATCTATCTATCTAGATATCTATGTATATACGTATCTATCTCTGTCCCTCTCTCTCTCTCTCTCTCTCTCTCTCTCTCTCTCTCTCTCTCTCTCTCTCTCCTAGTCATCTTCTTAGTTTGCAGCTCGACTCGACAATAAGTACGTAATTGTCGAGCAAGACGAATGACGGTAGTTATTTGCACTCGGGACGGGGAATTAAAAGCCTCGGGAGTACGTGGGGCATTAATCGTAAGGAGAGGCCAGCTAAGCTATATCCCGAAGACAGCCTCGAGGAAAAAGACGAGCTACCGTAAGGATCGCGAGCTCCGTGCGATCGGCTTTTTGCGCGTGGGCCGATGTGCGCGTTGCGCCGCAGGGATTGGCGGGACGGGGAGGGGACGACGATAGGGGAGCTACCATTTCTCGGGCGGTGATTGGCTCCGCGGGGGGTGGACAGAGGCGCGCATCCACGGGCTCTCGGACGTCGCATTAACATTCTCGACTCTTTTTCTTGCTCGCCTCTTTGCTCGTGATAGATTGTGCGCGCGCGCGCGCGGGCCCCGTTGCGCACTGCTCGCGCGCTATTGCCGGCTGACCCCGTCGCATGCGGGCCCCAGCGCTCAGCCTTGACGCTCCCAATTCGGGGCATTAATCGCGACTGGGCCTTGGGTTTCTTGAGTATTGCCGAGCCTTGGGGGCAAGGGACGCTTGGCGCTTCGATATTACCCAAACCCGCGACAAGGCTCTTATCTGCCAGCCATATCATTTAGCTTTTCCGTCAATTAGAAGGAGAATTATTGCGCGACGTGATCTTTGATTTAGCTACTTCGTACCTGCAATTTTATTCACTCGCCGATCAAGTCGCCGATAATTCTCAAATATTTGCCTAATCTTTTTATTCACATTATTTACGATTGTAATAAGTTCGTAATACTCGTTATAATGTATCGGCACTTGCAAAATAGTCGAAAACGCCAAATATTTGTTATTGCAAATACTGCGATAGTTAATGTCAGCTAAGCGATAGCGTTGTCACGGAAATTCTATTGAATTCTCTATTAGGCAATTAATTATGAATTGAACAGCATTTGTTTGATAATCAATATCTCCTTGTACCGAGATAATCCAGAGCAAGTAATGAAAAACAAACAAAAAAAAAACAAACAGCGAAGCTTGTTAATTATAGGCTAAAGGGGCTGGCTGCGTTAATAAAGTCGTAAAAATATAATTAAAATACTGATCGTAAGTTAGAATAAAATAATGGCATATAGAAATGACTAGAAGTGAAGGATAAATAAATAAATTCTTATGAAGTAATAGAAATTAATTGTAATTTATAGTATAAGATTATTTGACATAATGGAATAAATTAATTTACGTAAATTTTTCAGAACTTCTAACAAGTCGTGCGAATTGTTTAAAAAATACAACATAAATATTTTACTGATATTTTATTGATTTATCGTTGGCATTCATAAACGCTATTTCTTAGTATTATTTGTAAATATGTAAGTTACCTTCCGGAAATCATATCATATACATTAGAAACGTTGTTTTTCTTGATTTTAATTACAAATTGTCAATTTTTACAATATTACTATTTAACTTTTACTAAGGATTGAGATAAAAGTAAATTAAAAAAAAAAAAGCTCATATGCAAGTGACTGTGCATAATGAAATATATTAATTTCCAGGAGGGTTTTTTTTTTTTTTTTTTTTAATTTAACATAAGCATACTATTCGATTTTACGACAAGCTTGCTCGTGATATATTTTCAACTCATATTAATAACTTACGTTAACAATGAATTCATTGTAATTTAAGGCATATTTTAAGGTAAATAAAATTCGTATAATTTTACGAATTTTGTGAAAAAAAATGTGCAATCGCAAGGAAAATAAGATAAGATTCAAAAAATAGAATTTTTCGAATTAAAATATTCAAATATTAATATAAACTCTTGTAAAATGAAAATTCGTTAATTAACAATTCTTTTATGCTAGAGGATTATATAATTACTCAAATTAATTATACGATATTTTATAAATGTTCGTTGGAGCGGTGCGGGCTATTTTATTTTACGATCTGTCATATATTTTCCACGGACAAACAGTTGGAAAACTTACGAGAAGTTATTGGCTTCTTCTCCAAGTTCAATAAAGACCGTTGAATGGATCCATGATAAGAGATAAAATAAATCTTATATACAACTAATGGTATGGATTGATCGTGAATAGAAGTTTTAGTACATTTTTTTATTCAGGTATCAAATCATTGTAGTCACTAGTTCATCATTTTTTGACATTTTTTCTCTCGAATAAAGGACTGAATGCGATACATTTACAAGTTATATCAAGGACCTTACAGTTCCTTCCCTTCATGTTTACTAGGGTGTGTACATTTCCAAAACTCCCCTTTTCTCCCTTTGAAATATATTTACTCTAATTCTACAAGTTTAATAATATGGTGCCAATGGTACCTGTGTGTCTGGAAGTTATTTGACCGACGTTTAATTTGACTTTAATCGAATAATATGAAAACATCCGCTTAAGTTTAGTATTATTTTAAGGAGTATCGGTTAAATATTTTTTAACACACTCGCTATTATTCTAACAATTAGGTTTATTTCCAATGGTTTTATCAATAAATTATTGACTACATCAATGTGTTTGAATAAGCATATTGTATATTTAGGATAACTATATGATTATAATCCATGCTTTGTGTAGATTTTATTTATACATTAATGCAGACAGTTTTGTTTTGTTTTTTTTTGCTTTTTCTTTTTGTTTTCAAAAGGAGATAAAAATTTTTTATCCGTCTATCTTTCTCTCCATCTATTTTACCTCTCTTCCTTTCTTTAACAAGCCCGATCTACATATACGTCTTTATACATATGCATATATACATATACATGCATATACATATATGTATATGTATATATATATATATATATATATATATATATATATGCACATGAATATATAGTTGCAAGTACTGAAGAAGGTAGGACGCTTGACGGCGAAGGGCATATTGGCGCGACGGGGTTCACAACTATCTCCTTCCCTCCCATTCACTAAACATTTCTCTTTCTTCGAATGAATGCATTCCTCCCTCTACCTCTCTTTCCTCTCACACTCTCTCTCTCTCTCTCTCTCTCTCTCACTCACTCTCTCTCTC
>NW_011948420.1:8242523-8246717 GCF_000503995.2 Ceratosolen solmsi marchali
CTCTCTCTCTCTCTCTCTCTCTCTCTTTCTCACTCTTTCTCTACACCTCTTTCTTTTCCTCTTCGTTTCTGCACACGCGATCTTTGCGCGTGATTTAATGCTTCTCTCTCTCTCTCTCTCTCTCTCTGTTTTCTTTAGTTCGAAGAGGAAAAGTCTGAGTATGAGAGAGAGAGAGAGAGAGAGAGAGAGAGAGAGAGAGAGAGAGGAAAGAATTGCACGCTTCGTATTTATGTACTGAACAAGATATACACGCTTAACCGGAGCGAAATGCACGCGCGCATATAGCTCCTTCGGTACTCTACGCGCGGACACTCTCTGCGCGTGTGTGCACGCATGCGCATGCTTTTAGGACTACTCGAAGCTGTTTGCATGTGCATGTAGTGTGCCTCCACCGCTAAGATTCGTGGACTTGCATGTTGTAATACCGTGCCAAGGGGAAGCGCTGCTGCATGACGCGATATTAATGGGAAGAGAGAGAGAGAGAGAGAGAGAGAGAGAGAGAGAGAGTTAGGTGGACGAGTGACGAGAGACGAGGGACGAGAGAAATCGGAACGTGCAATGAACGTTGTATCATGCAACCACCACTGCTGCCACCGCCACTGCCTCCGCTGCTACTCCGCATACGATAATATAGAAAGCTTGTTCGAAATTAGTAACTCGTTGGAATCGCAAATTTCACTTTCTCGCTCACCGTCCACTGCCACCCTGTTCCCTGCTCGCTGCCCTCCCTCCTCCTCCTCCTCCTCCTCCTCCTCCTCCTCCTCTTCCACCCCCACCCATTCACCACTCACCTCAGCCGATGGCCGACGCCGCATGCACGTTTTCATTTCGAATTCGGCGCCGGACTTAAATAAAACGAAGGAATGATTATTTTTAGAGAAGCACTTGGTTGGAGCATCAGGACTGCTGAAAAATATATGGCTTTTTATTGTTAGCTGGAAAAAATTCGTGAGCCCACAAAAGGAATGCGTTGGTGTCTCTAGCGCGTTATTTTCAATCTATGTTTCAAATAACTGTCCTCTTGCCAAATAACTCTTGCATTATTTATCTTGTCGAATTGTACTAAATCACTTTTATTTATTAAAGAGAGCGGAGCGCAAAATGAGCGATGAGAGGCCGCCGAGGGCTCACTCGTCGTGCATTGAACGCTTCCACTTCTGGCCCCTCGACGTAGATCCGACTATTGGCTACAAATTGCCCATAAGTGAATGGCTCCAGTCCCAATAATCCCCAATGCATTATTAAATTCATCGATAAGATTCGTAAATGTATTATCATTCTCTTATGTTTCTTTTATTTTGTTTTTGTTTTTTCTTTTTTGTTTTTTCATTTTTGTTTGGTTTTTGTTTTTTCTTTTTTGTTTTTTGGTTTTTTTTAAATTCCAAACGTTTGCTTATCAGTGGTAGTGAGATGGCGCTTGGTAGTGACGATAATGATAGAAGCAGATTTTTAAATGAGTTGTAAATCTTCCTAGTCGATAATATAATAGTTTCTTCAAAATTTGTTTCCCGAAATTTTCGAGTTTACGTAAAAGTGACATTGATTTGCAACAACAGTTTAAGCTCGTAATCGTTTATTGCTAGATTTGCCATTGCTCGGTACGATATTAATGTAAATAAATAACGTAACTGCTTGACTTGAAACGATGTAACAGTTTTATCCTCTTCCTCCGATTTTAATTCAATTATAGTTGATTTGATTTACGTGAAAATATAAATAAGAAATGATTATAAATGCTTACGTTTGTAAAATGACAAAAAAAAAAAAGAAGTTGTTTGACTTCAGCTCGGCTCGATACATCAAAGTTTGCCGGAAAGTACGACGACCAAGGAATATTTTTCTACAAATGCTAACTAATCGGACATTAACCTTCACGGTTATCGATTTTCTTGATCAAGTACTTTACAAATCGCATGCACGAACCTTCTACTATTACAGTCTTTAACTAGCCTCCTTGCGTTTAATAATAGAATGAAATCACGGCTAAGAAACTTAATCAAATTGATCATAGAGTGATAAGTTATTGCTTTAATTATTGATATTTCCAAGTAAAATTTATATAACGATATCAATAAAATTCAAATATTTTTACCTCAAATGATCTTCAACGATTTCAATTATAATTTCAATGCAACTGTAAGGATATTCGTAATACTCATGTTGGAGGAATTTTTCCTTTACTTACATAATTCATAAAATATTATTATTAGTTTTTTTTTTTCCAATAGAAAAATGCGAATTGAAAGCATTTAGCATAATTAATAAACTTTTTCAATTGTTAACATCGGTGGACATTTTCTACATTAAATTTCAACATCTTATAAAAATGTCTTTTTTTTTTCTAATTTCGCATTCCTATAAGAATCATTGATTAATAATTTTATTTAGGCGTGCATTAATAATAAACAATCTTAATTTCGACTAATTATAATTTAGCTGGCTGCCTCACTGCCAGTCTTTGGTATAAAAAAAAAAAAAATAAAAAAAAAAAATACAAACTTGATTGAATATATCTTGATAATCAAAGGCAATCAATTTTCAATGAAGTCTTTAATTTATTTTTATTCTTTTGGATTATACATTGTCTTTATACGCGTCTTATTATTCAATGATATTATTCAATAAAGAGAATGTTTTTAGAACCGAATGGTATAGTCCTCTTGTCAATGAATTCGCTAAAATCTAATTGTAATATATGAAGACAACGTCAAATTGACGAAGTTAAATGCGCAAATAACGCGGAAAATGTTCCATTACATCAGCACAGCGCAAAATTTTCACCTCCTTATTTCATTCGAGTATATAATTAATCTTAGCAAAGAAGTAGCAATAGTAATAGTCCCTTGCGTGAAAAGATAATCGGGCCGTTATCGATAATGGGCGATGCCGTAGAGTACAGCAAGGTAAAAATCAAACAGCCGTAAATTAAAAAAATCGCGCCTCGATTATTAAGAGACGATGAAAGAACATAATCTTCATAATGGAGCCGATAACGAATAATCTCTATTCATTGGCTAGATGTTCTCGCGATTTTCTCTGCCGACGCAACGCCAACGGCATTTCTCGTAGCGCAGCAAGTGCCCGGGAAGCCGGTGGGCCGATAATTGGCGGCCTTGAACGTCATTACGGGAAATTGCGTTCGCTCCGCTGCCGTCGGACTCGATGGCAAACGAAACGACGCGTCCATACCAACGAGGATGGGCCAATTAAGGCGCCCTATATACGCGCATTTCGCAAAATCTCACTCTCGATTAGGCAGCGTCGCTCGGTTTGGCCTCTCGCCCCACGACCTCGAGCACCTCCACGTAGCGCCCCGCTAATAACTCCATCGCGGATGTGCACTCGCGAGTTGGGCGGTTGTCTGGCGAAGAGGCCGCATCGGTGCGCAGTCGTGAGCGCTTTTAATTGCGATTCCGGCTGCGCAGCTCGAAAAGAAGAGGCAGCGGCTCCCAGCGAAAGAGAGATACATAGATAGATAGACAGCGTGCGTGCGTGCGTGCGTGAGTGCGTATGTCAGTGAGAGAGCGAGTGACGGCGCTGCTGTGGGCCGTTGGGTGGCTGGGAGGAGGGGAGGGGCGGTGGTGAAGAGAGCGTTGTTTATGGTGGAGGAAGAGGAGGAGGAGGAGGAGGAGGATGAGGAGGAGGAGGAGGAGGACGAGGAGGAGGGGGATGAGGAGGAGGAGGAGGAGGGAACATGGCGGCAACGGGCGCGCACGCGGAGAAGAATTTTAATTGCCAGCGGGGTCGGCATGGGATGGGAAAAGGCGCGGGCGTAGAGGGGGCGGAGGTGGGAGCGCGGTCGTCTGGCTAGAGAAGTACCCGGGGCCGGTACCACGACGCCAGCCCGACAACTTGGTAGCCAATGGGATCATATATCAAGCGGGCCGTCCGCTGTCCGGGAGCCCCGCGCCTAAGAAAATGGCGATCGGCCTTCTCGCCGATCGCGCGCGCGCCCCCCCGATGCTAATTCTGACCCATTTCTCGGGGGCACGAATCTGCCGTGGCATATGTTGCCGTACAACCGGAACGGAACCGACAACACCTGCCCCGAGAATCCTCGTCTTCTCAGCTGCGACCGCGCGACGATGCTTGGACTCGTCCGAGCCGGCTAACGCGATTCTCGCGGATAAGGGCCTGTGGCGCGGGGTGGGGAGTCACGGGGACACGGGGCTCTTTTCGCCCCGAGTGAGCCGT
>NW_011948420.1:8246727-8257283 GCF_000503995.2 Ceratosolen solmsi marchali
TCCTGCTGCGATCCATCGACGGGGCGGGTCTTCCCCGCCATTTATTGCGTCCAGTCGCGCGCGATTGAGAATGTAAAGAAGAGCGCGAGTGAGTTGACCGGGATGCTCGCGGTCAGCTACGTAACGTGGAATTACAATTTAAACGGTCTCTTTATCTATCTCGTAGGCGACGTGACGGCGATTATTGTAACTTGATCGAAGGAGTGAGAGAGAGTGAGAGTGAGTGAGAGAGAGAGAGAGAAAGAGAGAGAGAGAGTGATCGGCTCCACGAGTAGAGCCTAACTTTAACAATTTGGGCAGTTATCTATATGGATGCTGCGCACGAGATGCGCGATAAAGTTTAAAGCCTTGTGAACTTACCTATTCCGTAGCGCGATTAGCCAAACGAAATAATCCGTCTTATGGAAGTGGGTGAGGTTAGAGGTATAAGTATATGAAATTACTCGCATATTGCTAATTCGGTATAAGGAGAAAGGACAAGTTATTTTTTTTATACTAAAGTACTGCAAGTTCTCCTAAGGATTCCAGCAGATAAATGACGGATGAAAAGTTATTTCTCGCGTAGAATTACCCACATATTTGCAGCCTAATTTATTATACAATTTTGTTAAATTTTGGGAAAACAATTCACTTCTTCTCTACGACGATTGGAAAAATGCCGAAAATAAAAGGTCTGATACATAAGAATCGATTTGTTTGGAGATGATAATTGCCATGTTATCGTAAGCGATAGTAAGCGAGCGCCTAGAAATAAGTTGTTCGCGTGAAAGAGATACAAGTTTCGTCCAAATAAGCATCCCTTTGAGTAAAAAAAAAAAAAAAAAAAAACTCACGCAAGAATTGCATTGTCCAATAATCCCGTTGTCTTTAGCCTCTAATGGCTGCTTCGAGTTTCGCTGTTCTCGATTTTATCACTCAGTAATACCGCACTGTAAATTGTAAATTCTGCCTTATCTTCGTCTACTTTCTCCTTCTTTTCTTTTTTTTTTTTTTCTTTCTTCATTTTGTTCCGTTACAATGCGTTGACTATATTCAATGTGAATAAAGCCGTAATCGAAAACTATAAATCCAATGTATTTATGTATTCGTAAAGTTAGAGGTAACTCGTGTCGTTACTACTATACGTGTCGGTAGGTACTGGGTCATTAAACTGTGAAAGCATCCTCGCGCTGATAAGGAAAGTACCGGTGCCTTAACTCGTTAAAGCCCTTGTAACACTGGCACCTTGTAATTGTCAGAAATAACACCTTGCCAACCGCACTAGATTACCGAAGCCTAAAAAACGAGACTTTCATGCACGATGCTTGATTGTCGTTTCTAATGAAAGAACTAATTTCATTAAGAGATAAAGCTTTCCCGTGCATATTTAAAAAGAAAATTGAGCGTTTAAGTTCATTGTGAGCTCGGATTTCATATATCATGATATTTTAATTGAACAAAATAGATTAGCATTACATATAAAGCCATTCATTATACTAATAGCCATTTTCATAAAATTACGTAAAAAAGTATTTTATTTTGAAAAGTATTTTGAAAAAAGTATATTATTCTGTTTTCCATATTATTTTATACGATAAATTTAATAATTTATTTAAATTGTATTTTATTTAAAAATTCAAAACAACGAAATCATATAATCATAGTCTTTTGGTTTATATTTAAGTTTATTTTCTAGCACTTTATATATATATATATATATATAAAATAAATATGAATATTATATTATTGTATATAAAAAATATTAATTATTTTTAACTTTTGGAGCTTGGAAGTATAAAAATATGTTAAAAATTGAATATTCTCTTATCTATAAACTCTATAATTGAATTCAAAGTATATATTTTTTAAGAATAGCGTCGTATGTTTATCCATTGGTCACGATTTATCATCTTACACGTTATTCATGTACGTTTTGGTGTTTATTTTTCTTTTTAGTTATGATGGAAGAGATTAAACTTTATGGTGGATCCTAATAGATTCGATGTAAAATAAATGTGTAACAAAGTTTTCATTATTCATTAAGCATTCCTTTAGCACGTCATGGTGATTAATAATGATATCCTTATATTTCATATTTTTTAAGTTATTAACTAATATTTATTATTGAGTTCAGAATAAAATTAAAGTTTTCGTTTTTATATTATTATCAAGATAAATTCGACATTCCGTATATACGATCTATTTTATTACTTTTTTTTTTTTATCAAGCATTTTCTAGCTTTCTCTTTTTAATCTATTAAATGCGCTAAAATTAATGTCTTACTACTTTATAACTTGTATTGTCTTGAATTTGTATTCAATTATGCGTAAATAATAATATTTAGTCAACAAAATGTCAAAAATATATAACATTTAATAGAATGATTAATTGTGGCATGCATGAGCTTCAATTTAATTAAAATTTAATTTGTACAGTTTTTTAATCTATCTATATTGATATATTGATATAGTGATATATAAGTTTTTATTATTCTCTAAACTTCTTGTTGAATGATTATATTACGATTGAATTAAAACAAGAACTTAGTTTCACTGATAGATATTTAAACATTATAAACATTTGTATAAAATATTTTTCAATTGGAAATAATTAGCTTTTGTTTTAAACTACTTTTAATATGAATTTCGAAAGAATTATTTAGTTACTCCAAGATTTGGTAAGTGGAATTTAATATTCTTTACTTGGAGTTACTTTTATTAAAGTAATAACTCGTTGATTTCAACTGCAACACTCCAATATAAAATTGTGGTAGAGGACTTAATATGTCATCAAGATCGCATCTTCTTTATTACTCGAATAAATTATTAAATAGCATTCTCGTTCTTATCCTTTTATTGTATTAATTATTTTAAAAGTTTTGTAGTTTTTAGACTTTTCATTAATTTGATATTTTTCAAATGTGATAAATGTGTTATAATATTATGATTAACAGGGGAGTATAAATTATTTTCACTGTGTTTTTATACTTTTTTAAGCCCCCTGATTGCTGACTACATTTCATATGCTTTATACACTTTTTCTTTCTTATACAATGATATTGTTTGCTGATTTATTATTTCTTTCAAGATCAGTTTCTATAATTTATTGATGGCTTTTAAATATGTACATATATCAAAATATCTTAACTATTTCCCAACAAAATTAATACGAGTAATTATAAATTAATATATCTGTATAAAAGTACACACACACACACACACACACACACACACACACACACACAAATATATATATGTATATTTAATTAATTAATTATTTACTTGAAAGAAAATACATATATAATTATTTATTATAATAATTTAATATGTAATATTCTTCGCTGACTATATTTTGAATTCTTTTCGTAAATATAATAAAGGACAGGAATTTTCATAGGCAATAATTTATAAAAACTCAATTAATCAATACATTCATTCGTATATGTACAACGGACATAAAATAACATTATATTATAAATAAATATATATATCAATTAATTTACTTATATCTTTAATTATAAAAAGCTAAAATTTCATTTCATTTATTATAAATAATCTTTTAAAAATTTATTGTTTATAAGATAATATGTCTAAATATAATCCATCGTTTTATATATTTTATTGAAAAATCATTTATTATTTAAAAATCCAAGTCTATTCAAAAAGTAATATGACTTTTAAATTTTATAATTATGCTTCATACGACTTTTTTAATATATTAGTTGTATATTGTTATAAATTTATCTTATAAAATAAATGATCAGTAGTGTTTGTTATAAAATGTATTATTTTTAAGTCAATTGTAATTGTTTCAGTTTCATTAATTGCGCAAAATTTTGTATAATCAGTATTTGTTCATGATTTAGAATGTAGAATAAATCTTGCTTAAAAGAAACGAGAGAGAGAGAGAGAGAGAGAGAGAGAGAGAGAGAGAATCGTAATTAATATTGGAACATTTTTATATATAACTATATAACTATAATAACTTAATAGTATGATATAATGGTATTAATCCTGGCTCATGCAGCCGTGTGTTGTTGAATAAACTGGTAATATTATAGAATTTGAGCACTTTAATGCTCAATTACTAATTACGGAATAATATAAGTTTCATAATTATAAATCAATTGTAATATTTTTTCATTTTAAATAGCTGAATCACACGGGATATTAAAGAGTCATTAAACGACGTAGCAAAAATTATGACATTGGAAGCATTAAACTTGAACTCTCTTCAGTAGTTACAATTGTAAAAAGAATAAATTGAGTGATCAAAGATTTTTTTATGCCAAAAAATAACGGTAGGAAATTGCATATTAGAATTTTGATCGTAACCTCCATTTTATAAAAAGTTAAAAAAATATATAAACAAGCTTATACTCTCTCACTCTCTCTCTCTCTCTCTCTCTCTCTCTCTCTCTCTCTGTGTATATATTTGCTTTTGAAGACTAATTAAGAAAACATGCCTCGTTTTAATTTGTAGGTGGCTTGATTTCAAAACTGAAATCTTATAATCCTTGGTCAGAAACACGATGCGTCTTAATGTATTTTTAAAATGATGATATTCATACCACACAACTTCATTGTAAAAGATATTTGTAAAACGATGAAAAATAAAAAATCTATATATTTATAATGCAGTTATTAAGTGTAAAGGGAAGATACAGAAATTTTCAAGAAGTTATTTGCAAAAACATATCACTGATATAGATGCCATGCAAGCAATATTTTCAATAACAGTTCTAATACGTTTATTAAACTCTTTATTAAATATGTAAGTTTATATCATATATACAGGACTCGAATTCCCTTGTATTTAATAATATAGAAAATTTCTTTTATAATTAAAATATTTCCTAATGTAATTTATAACTACGGAATTTAATATTGTAAGTAAAAAATTATAATTTATACACAAAGTGAAGCATTTTTTATTTTTTTTTTTTTAAATATAAGATAGAAGCTGTAATAACTGATAGGGGAAATGCATCTCATGTATATATATATGCACACACATATATGTATATTGATACGAGGAGTAGACATTAAAATAGAAGTACAACATTTTGTAATACGTATGTTGATTAAAGATCGGAAAGTTGTATTGCGATAAAATTAAAGCATTACGTCGTGAATTTACAAGAATTATTGCGCCGTATGCATAATAAAGTTCAAATTCTCTACAAAGATGTTATTGGAGAAGGTTGAGCTTGGCATGAAAGTGAAATATAATTTTCTTAATTCAAATATTAAATCAATTATGAGTCCAACTTATTTCCATTTAACTCATACTCCTTCATATCTACGACCGCTGATTTATCATCAACCGCCCCGATCGATCGAATAACACACATACGAACACATTTACGAAAAGTTCACAACATTGATTACATTCGCAATGGGCTGTCCCATTTCGTTTAAATGTGCTTCGATTTCAAATCAACGACATTCCACAATGAGAATTTATAATCTCGAGCATCCGACAAATAAATGCACAAATGATGGGAACGTGAAAATGTGGAGGCCACTGCAGTTTATATTGCTGCTACTACTACTACTACTACTACTACTACTACTACTACTACTACTACTACTACTACTACTACTACTACTACTACTACTACTACTACTACTACTACTACTACTACTACTACTACTACTACTACTACTACTACTACTACTACTACTACTACTACTACTACTACTACTACTACTACTACTACTACTACTACTACTACTACTACTACTACTACTACTACTACTACTACTACTACTACTACTACTACTACTACTACTACTACTACTACTACTACTACTACTACTACTACTACTACTACTACTACTACTACTACTACTACTACTACTACTACTACTACTACTACTACTACTACTACTACTACTACTACTACTACTACTACTACTACTACTACTACTACTACTACTACTACTACTACTACTACTACTACTACTACTACTACTACTACTACTACTACTACTACTACTACTACTACTACTACTACTACTACTACTACTACTACTACTACTACTACTACTACTACTACTACTACTACTACTACTACTACTACTACTACTACTACTGCCGCTGCTGCTGCCATTATTCAAGATAACTCGGCTTTGTACTTTCATAATCCACTTGCCTTAAATCCTCCATTACCCTCGATCGATCAATATCACGCCTACTCATTCCGGCTTCTCGCAATTAAAGCGAAGGGCTGCGCACCTTAACGAGAAGGGCACGCGCTCACCAAAGGGAGAAAGAGGCGCGCTCGTAAAGCTTGGAAAGCGCGACGTGGCTACCGCGCGAGGCTAACGACAACCAAGGGACATCATATCGGGGCTGAATTAATCATCCAGGCATTATCGCGCGTATGATAAAAGTGCGCTCGGAATGCCGGAGATCAAAAATACATCGCCGTATCCGTGTTGTTATCACCCGGAGCTATCGGCGACCCGCGTGTAATTAGGAGCTACCGCCTGCGAGCTCATTGCCGTGAAGCGGAGGCGCCTTCACGGTGCCCGCGAACAAAGACACCGAGGCTGATGCCCTGCCCGCACCTGTTCTCACCCGCGCAGCTTTGCGTAGCGCCGATGGCGACGGGTGAGGGGCGTGAACGCATCCTTGGAATTTTCTTGGGGGGGGGGGGGGGGGGGGGGGGGGGGGGGGGGGGCTGACTTTTGAGTTTGCCACAATTTTCGACCATTATACGAACTATAGGGCTGTCTGTCAATCTCTTAAATATTCTTATTGCAACTGCGAACTTATATTGAAAATATAAGTGTCGAGTTTGATGGGTGCGGTGCGTCCAGGACGAGGATCGCTTGATTTCATAGCGAGGACTCGCACGCTTGGCAAAACCGTTGCATTCGTAACACCTGCGATCCACCTACGATTCCCATTGCTCGCACGCCTTTTCTCGTACTTTCACTTTTGCGCAACCCAACTCTTTCACATAACGTCGCGTAATTCTGCGGTTAAAGAATTAACGAGCAAAGTACTGGATATGCTACTTTGGCTGAGAGCGAATAGAATTTTTACTTTTACGTCACTACTGTTATTTTCATAGGATGAGCTTAATGGTGTTCGGTATGTGATCGAAGCCTTTCTAGAAATAATCATATAATGAGAAAATTATAATAATTCTAGTGAGTAAATTAATTTGTTGCTATTGTTGTTGTTTCGAATTTTGTCAAAATACATCGTCATAATTTAACGATTTTCATTAGGTAGAAAATTTCTTTTAGCTAGTCAATATCCTTAACGTATGGAATTATTATTTATTCCGATTATGCATGACTGATACAATTAATATTACACCGCAGTAAATAATATACTTTATATGTATTTAATCACTTTAATAAATAACAACACACACACACGCGCGCGCGCGCAAATACGTATGAATATATAATACCAGAATATAAGTTTTTATTAAATTGTAAGCGTTTACTTTATATTCGCCATGTATGATTGTTATGTATTTATTAATATTATTTTTGTGAGTATTAGTTGTTTGTTAAAGATTTTAAGTAATGTTCATAGTCCAAAAATGTGTTTTTCTAATCAGCGAAGTAATATAATCGGATAGATAAGTAGTTACTAAGCCGGGAAAGAAAGTTCGTACATTCATTTTAGAATTTTACGGAGCGCGTACACAAGATTGCACGAGCTGATTTTATTTATGCATTCGTAATTATTATTCGCTAGTACTTATATCTGTCATTTATGTATGCTGTGTTTCAGCATAAAATCATTTATGCAGGTCGACCGCACTCTAAAGTTTGCCCATATTATTTATTGCATCATTTAACTGCATGATTATTGATAATAATTCTTTGACAGATTATTATTCCCTGTGCAATATTTTATACAAATATATAATTAACGAAATACTCATGAAAAAAAAGGCAAGTAATTGCTTTACTTATGTATAAGATTTTAATTAGCTATTCAATTTATACATATTAGATACCTTATCAATTTATTATAATAATACAGTAGTATATAATATGAAAATTATCCATTAGATTGCGTCAAGTACGAAACGTTCTTCAAGTTCGTTTTCTTTCATTTTTTTCTTTATTTATATATATATATATATATATATATATTTGCAAGTAATATTGTATCTCGAATATAGAATACTTAAATGTTCATTCATTGTGTCACTATTGTGTTCTCTAATAAATGTTTTGATTTAACCGTTGAGATAAAAATAAATTTAATTTGTTCGATGCTGCACGAAGTAAATGTTATTCTTTTTTGCAACTATTTTTCATGCCACGACCACATATACTCTTTTGCATTTTAATATTTTCTGATCCTCTTGGCTTATGCATTGTTGACGTTAATTCCATGAAGGGATAATAAGCATTGGCTAAGCAAGCAATATAATTTCATAAAAAAGTAATAAAAACAATTTTAACCAATAATTGTGGCGTTCTTCGGGGAAAGATTATGTACTAAGAATTTGCTTGTTCGAACGTTAAAAAGAAAAAAAAAAAAAAAAATAAACACGATTCCAATCTCGTTGCCGTTGCTCCTTCTAAAAGCCTTGCATATTTGTCGATATTGGCTCGCGAACTTTGCCCAATGGTGAAACGATGTAAATGCGGACAAAACTTACAATACAAACAGGAGTTACTTACATGGATAGTAAATAAACACATACCTTTCATCGCTTCCCAGTTAACAAAAGAAATATCCATTACAAAAGACTGTGATTGCGATGAAAATATTAAAAAAAAAACAAAAACAAATAAAAAAAATCAAAAAAAAAATCAAAAAAAAAAACAAAAAAAAAATACAAAAAGAAACAAAAAAAAATAAAAATAACAAAAAAAAAATAAGAGAAAAAAAAATCTCTGGACAATGGAAAGTAAAAAACGTCTTTTACGACGGGATTATAGAACCGGTTTAACAATGATTTTTTAATGATGCTGTCGATAATTTGAATTTTGTATAATAAAATATATAACTATAAATCATTCGTATGAAAAGGATGAAGATAAACAATTTTGCTTTAAAACAATAATCATGATACAATAAAAATAAATACATAATTTAGAATATAAGACATTTTGAAAATTCTTATCGCAATGACATTTATTAATTGAATAATCGTTGTGCTTAAATGTGTTCATATACGAGCAATCCTAAATATTATTGTAATTGTTTTTTTAATAAAATTAAAAGTCCATAAATCATTGGGGTCGTCAATTATCTTCGCCTTATTATCAAAGAAATTTAGCCATCACTGTTTAATTCAGAGTGTTACTGATAATTACTGATAATAATAATAAGATAATAATAAGGCAAATGTAAAAGATGAAATAAAAGGCATTGAAGTGCAATTATTAAAATAAATATATCGTGTGTCCAAAAATTTCAAACTTTACAAATTATTAATTAAATGAGCTATTCCCCAAAAATTATTGGCACTAATTAATAATTGCTCATTTTGTTCAGTTCTATTTATTTTTTTTTTTTTTTTTTTTTTTTTTTTTTTTTGTTTATTTTACATCGCCTAGCTGTTACATAAAATAAAATATGAAATGCATCCGCCTTCCCTAAGTAATTATAAATAACTATACCACAAGTGTTCTTGTATATCTCATAGGAAACAATAAAATTCATGGCAATAAAATCGAATGTCCATAATAGAGACACGTTATAAGTGTCAATTTTTAATAACCTAGAAATACGCGCAGTTTCGTTTTTTCTCTTCCCCTTTGGATGCAAACAATGTGAGAAGATGCAAAAGACACGATTAAAAATATGACGAGCATTCGTTTCCCCAGTCATAAAATCATTAGCATAAGAATTTCTCTACCTGCAATTCTCTTTCTCTCTTTCTCATCTGTTCTTGTTTTTTGTTAGCCCTAGAGTCTCCCTCGGCGGACTCCCCAGACTGTCCGCGCGCTTGAGAAACAGCCTCCACCGATTCTCTCTCTCTCTCTCTCTCTCTCACTCTCTCACTCTCTCTATCTATCTCTATCTATCTATCTATCTATCTATCTATCTCTCTCTAGCTCCCTCCCACCCTAACCTCCCTCTCTTTCTCACCCGCATACGTATTTCGTATTTTACTCGTCGTCGGGCCTGATTTATAAACATATAATGTGACGAGGGAGTGGTCGCTCGCTACCACATAATGATAGGCCAACGTTAATTACGTTTGCGTTGCTTATGATCAACCACCACCCCTTGAGAAAAAAAGAGCGTGCGAACTGATTCGCCGGCTATGAATCATCCACGCGCTTCGACCTTATACTCCCAATTTCTTTTTCTCTTTGTTTTTTTTGTTTTTTTTTGTGTTTTTTTGTGTTTTTTTGTGTTTTTTTGTTTTTGTTTTTGAAGTTTTGGCAAAGCACTCGCGCGGCCTATGGTTCTCAAGCGCTGTGGATTCGACACGATCGCAGCAACAATATCTTTGATAATTTTAAAAAAGCTTGTTTGCCGTAGGTGACTTTTACACTCGCCTCTTCTCTACCCCTCCTTCCCTCCTCCCCTCCTCCCCCCCCCCCCCCCCCCCCCCCCTCCACCCACCCCTCCCCCC
>NW_011948420.1:8257546-8290850 GCF_000503995.2 Ceratosolen solmsi marchali
TCTCTCTCTCTCACTCTCTCTCTCTCTCTCTCTCTCTCTCTCTCTCTCTCTATCTATCTATCTATCTATCTCGCTCCTTTTCATTTCAGTTCATACTTTTTATACTCTCCATCGTCGTATCTCCCTCTCTTTTTATCCCGAGGAACAGCTCGCATACAGCGACTTGAAATATCATGTTGGCTCTTTCCAATATGTTAATCGTTGCATTAGCATAATACTGTGATTTTTCAAGGATCATTTGGAAACGCAAATAAATAATTTATAATATTGCGCCCTATTCCATCGGGACCGGCGGCGCGACGCGCCTGGAATCCCGTCTTTGTAACCCATTTACACGCGCGAGCGCGCGCGCTCACGCTTTATTCGAATGTTTCGATTAATACGAGATCTTATCTTGTCAAAAATTATTTTTTTTATTTCTCAAATGGGATTCCCGCGCGCCGATTATGGAATGATGCATCAAATGAAATCATTTGTAGTCATTAGTAATGGGGGCCCGCGCCGAAGCCCGAGTCCGCGAGTCGAGTCCCGACAAATTGCCCGAGGAATAAAGCCCGTCTCCAGAAATAATAAATATTACTTCGGAATTCGTTTAACTTCGCAGCCATATGGTCTCAAAGTCCTTTATCATTCCTGCGGCACTTTTGCAACAACTAACACACGCGCGTATCTCCGGCTCATCTTCGCCTCCAACGATTAATAATCAACCAAAACTCAACGTACTCAACGTTCTACAACTATTACGGATTTTATGGATTTTCGTAGGAGTCTCAAGGATTGAAGACCATTGCTCATCGAACTCGCCTTCGAGCGCCCGGCAACCAACGATCTCATGCATCTCATCTGTTGCCAATATATATTTTTGTATATATACTTTTGTTTCGTTGCTTCTACATTGGATGTGTCGCTTGTCAATTAAATTATTGCGCCACTTTGTGCAAATTCCAAAATCATCAACATTCCTCATCAAAATGAACTCGGTGTAGGCTAAGCGAATTCAAAACAAACGCATTTTCACGCATATTTCTGAGGCATTGAGCCTAATAACTCGATTCAGCATCAAATGACATTATAATTAAAGGATATTTGTTCTTTAAGTAGTCATTTGTTGCCAATAATAGATTTACAAATATTAATAAAGAGAAATCAAGCAGTTACTATAAAACAATTCCTTTGGCATAAATTAATTTTGTCTTATAAATGCCAGATTCATATTAAAATTCTATCGATTTGACCATACATGCGCAGTAAATTATTATTGAATTCATAATGTTTGTCGTGATTCGATAAAATTAAAAGAGATACAAAACAAAAACAAAAAAAAACAAAAAAAAAAAAAACAAAACCACACTTAAAAACAGAAAGACTCTCTAGTAATGACAACATTTTGGAACTTTAGGATCGCATTGGCACAAGCACGCGCTACTACATTGGTTTGTCAAATTTGACATAAAATAAATTTACACAGCGCAGTAAATAAATCAGTCTAAGACTCCCCCTTGTACAGCTAAGTATAAATTACAATGAAGAACAATAATTACTTATACTATCATCTTCACCCTAAAGTTCATATTAAAAGAGAGTATATTAAAAAAAAAAAAAAAAAAAAAAAAAACAAGAAAAAAGAAAAAAAAAATAACAAGAAAATAAAGGAAAAAACAACGACAACGACAATAAAGAAAAAAACAAATTTCCTCTACTTCTCGAGGCGCTAAATAATCCGTAATAATCGAATCTCTTTCCCACCAACTTCATTTTTCTTTTGAGAAAAACAAATGGAATAGTTTCCTTACTTAATGAAATTTCGTTTAATTTCCAGATAATTTACAATCTTTGACAGAGGAAGGTTGCACGCGGTGGAAAAACAATGGAATAAATAACTCGGGATTGCGAGATGAAAGGTTGCAGAGACATTTGATAAATATGCCAAATACGAGACAAATGTCGGTGTGGAGCTGAAAGAGAAAGAAGAGCGGGTAGAAGAGGTAAATCAACAAAATGAACGTCGAATCGCGGGGCGAAAGAGTAGTCGGGCAGACGTGATGTAGGTGTGGGTGTAGGTTGATGTAGATCCCAGTGACAAACGAGAGCTCGAGCAAATTGCGCTACGCGCTTACTTCGGATTCGCATTCGCCGCTTTCGTATTCGCGTGCCATCCCTTGCTCCATTTACCGCCTACTCCAGCTCTATTTTCACCTTTCTTCTCTGTCGTTCTTCGTCAGCGAAAGTACCCGCTAGCGAAAGTAACGAAAACTTGTACAAAATTTTCAAATTTTCAGGATCGCTATGCTCGAGATAGATTTTTGAGAAGTAAATTTTTTTCTTTCTTTTTCTAACTAACATCAGTTTCACGATCTTACGTTCATCTTACGAAGTACATGATTTTCTATAAATGTTTGTAAAAATAATGTCCTCGTTAAGTCATTAATCATAATGTTGATAAGACTGTAAGTACAAATAATATTAATACGACTTGAACTATAAATAATATACTTGAAATAAATTTTCTACAATGTTCTCGTAGATATTGCTGAAGAAAATAAAAATGTTTGAGCAAAGCATCGATAAGGTGCTGTTGATAAGCAAAGCCAAGGATTGTTATAATATATTTATTATCTTTTTTACAGTGTTACCGATACGAGTTGTACCCTCGTAAAAAGAAAACATCTACTTTGTTTAATATTAATTCTCGAACTCTAGTCACTGTCCAACTACACGCAATACCACAAAAAACAAACATTTATATATACATAATTTTTATAAAGATAAATAAATTAAAGGCTACCATTGCGATGTAATAAGATTAAAATGTTTCTTCCATAATAATTAATATACGCGTTATCTTGAAATTAATTGCTCCAAATTTATATGCCCTTATAAATTATAATGTAATTCTAAAAGAACGAGTGTGCCAATAATAAAAGATGTACACTGTATTATTAAATATCAAATGCTAACGATTACATTAATTACTTTCTTCTTTACTTTTTATAATGTGCTTATTTTCAACTCAAGTCCGAAATGTTGCTCTCTCGAAACCACAAACGCCATAAAATTACCACTAAACTCACACACACACGCACACACACACACGCACACACACACATATCTCATATATATTATTATTATGCCTATTGATAATTATTTAGGGATTTTATCCGTAAAGGAAATAGATGAAAACGTTGCTTGTTACAATGAACAATATACATTAATAATAATATTAAAAATTTTAATGAATTTTAATACGTGCTTAGTCGTTTATTTATAAATGTTGGTTTTATAATATTATAATGTTAGATTAGATGTAATTATAATGTTAAATGCGAATGCCACAATATAGTTTTCAAAATGAACAAACAAGTAAAATGCGAATCAATTATCTTGAAATTTATACGCAAGCATCAATGAGGGAATTATTCACATTTGTCATACTGCCCTCTTATATTAATCACGCGAGTAAGATGCAACGGGAAAATATCATAATTATGTCTCTAATTGGATAAATTATATAAAAAAAGGAAAAAAAAGGGGGGAAAAAAAAAAAAAAAAAGAAAATTCTGTCAAGTTGACTGAACGATGCGAAAAAAAGACATCTCTGTATATACTTAATGTCTTAATGTTAACTTAATGTCGCCTGCAAAGATTCTTTCAAGTCGAACACGCATCGAGACTTCGCAAAGGTTTGAACCTCGTTAAAATGTAAGAAAAAATAGAAAAGGATAAAGAAGTTATTAAAGGGATAAATAAGTGGAAGTGGAAGTGTGGTATGGGAAAATACTTACTCATCGTACTACTAAGGAGCCATCTAGGATATGCGAGCGCGCTAAATATCCTAGGTCTTTGATAAAAATTGAACCTCTTTGTCGAGTAGCGCACGCGCGCACCGACTCCTGCGAATCGCGACTGCAGATATTGCGTCGCAAATAATGAGCATTCCCGTCGCGATTCGGCGACAGTGCTGAGTGGGTGGAAGAGGTGGTGGCGGGAGAGAGAGAGAGAGAGAGAGAGAGAGAGAGAGAGAGAGGGAGAGAGAGAGAGAGGGAGAGGGTCGGGGGGTGTTGTCCGACGCCGTCGCAATAAATCAAGGGGCGAATTTCAAAATTTATATCGCAACTAGGCTACCCTCGGGCCCCCAGAATGTTATATTCATCGGGGCCTCCTTCCTCATACGTATACAGGGGCGGAGAGGACGAGGAAAGAGCGAGAGAGACAGATATACATCGAGACGGAGCGCAAGATCATCGTGCCTCGCTGCCGTTGTAATAACCCTCGTAGATCATGCACGAGAGCATGCCGACGATCCTCGCGTGGACCGCTTTGCCTCCCCCGTCCTTGTCGGACCTATGTACACGGGCCAAGAGCCCAACGATCTTCCATCGATAAAGGTGCAGCGCAGCCCGAATATCCTCGTCGGTCCTCGCTCCCGACTATTTTCTCAGGCCTCGCGCTCCTGCATCCTTCGCCTCGTTGACCGATCGCTCGCGATTTTTCAATTATCCATTTTGGAATCGAAGTGCAATATGTGCGTGCGTGCGTGCGTGCGTGCATGCGTGCATGCGCGTAGAAATATTTTACACGCTGTCTTTATACCGTACGTACAGATTGAGATGTTAAGGACTGAGGCGTGGACATTTGTTTCTCATTGATGTTGTCTTCGGCAATATTTCACGGGGTTCGGTTGGCATTTCTAACACTGCGATTTAAGCGATGAAATTCATTAGGGTCTTGTCCCAGATTTGTAACTATTAAATCATCCACTCTCTTCATATATATATATATATATATATATATATATAAATATAAATTACTATTATTTATAAAGAATGATTCTATAATGAATTAAATGCTAACCTTTTAATTATAATGGTTTTAAAATCCATTTAACGATAATTAATAGAGGCAATACAAAGGCATTTGCTTGATTAAGTTTCAGTAAGTTGGACGTAAATTGAAGGTTCGTTAATGCCATCAATAATATTATCAAATAATAAAATATCTATTTAAGATCGAAAGAACAAATCTGTCAACTGTAATATTAATTTTATAAAATTAATTATTTTTTTTTATCCCTTTTTATTGATTCGCGGACTAATATAAAGCCAATGAAACTACGGACAATTGTAAATTCAATATTATTCCAAGTATTACGAAGCTCTTCCTGCTTTATCACCTTTTTCTAGACCTTTGTCTCTCTTTTTCAACCCTTCTTATCTTTTTCTCTATTTCTCTCTTGTTTGTTCTCTTGATTCGTTTTTCGCTCTAGCGCGAGTCTTCCGCCATGGTACGCTGAATGTCAGCTCGGAAGAAAGATCGATAAGACTGAAATAAGGCGAGTACGGTAGAGGACAAGGGAGAGATGGTTGAAAATAAAATAAAGGAAAAAAAAAATAAATAAATAAAAATAAATAAAAGAAAAAGAAAAAAGGAAAGAACAACATCGTTTCGCGCGTTGTTACTTGCGACCCCGATAAAAATAAGGAAATTTATCGAGATTTTTCAAGGGGCGGTTGCTGCCGTATCCTTTGCGACTGCCCATATGAACGGCATCGCGAATGGTAACCTAAGTATATATAAAAAAAACATTGCTACAATTGCGTACCGTAATGTCCAGATAATATCTATTATAATAAAACTTGTCGTTCTTTACTCTTTACTGGCCATCTTGAATAACATAGACATTTGTTAGATCGATCTCGCTGATATTACCTTACATATTTGATGAACAGTTCACGATCCATGCGGTACTCTCGCATATGTTATATTACAAAATATTGTTTGCAAAATATATTGTTGTCTTTGTCATAACTTGAGTAAAACGAAGGAGAGCGAGTTTGTGTGTCATGAATATGAATCCTGAATTATAAACAACATTCGTATATGTCAACATATTCACAGTGTGGCCAGTTTCTCAATCTTCACAATTAATTTCATATATTTGGGTGAAATCTAATTTTGAATGCGCGTAATGGAAAACATTCGATATTTTAAAATTAAACCTATGATAATCACACATGTACATAAAATAATTAATAATATTATAGAGACGTCCTTGGCTTAAGGCAATTCATAAAATACAGTATAATATACACGAGCATAATATTATATTTAGAAATTGTTTATCCTTAAAATATTCGAGAAAATTGAGCAAACGTTACTTTTATCATTAAAATGTTCGATCATTGTAGTTGATGGTTTGATATTTATTTTTTGTTTATGAAATCCAATATTAATATAATTATTTATATAACTTTGTATGACATTATAAATGTTCAGTTGTCTTTGAATAGTTTCTTCCTCTTTTGAATATTGTGAATTTTATGACAATTTTAAACTGTAATAACTAACCTTACAAATATTCATTATTATTTTAGGAACCGAAGCCTATATTAGTCTCTCATAAATGTCGTTCGAAATATGCAAATACTATACAGGGGCCCATTGATTGAAGTCGACTTTATTACTTATTTAATGCTTATGTATTAAAAAAAAAAAAAAAAAAAAAAAAAAAAAAAAAAAAAAAAAAAAAAAATCCAATCCAATATTATATACAAAAATATGGAATCTCAAACACAAATAATGGCTTAAGGCAAAATAATAATGGTAATTATCAAAATCAATGGGTTATTTTATCGAGCATCGATGCACGCGACAATTGATAAATAAGAATGAAACAGGTTTACAGCAACAGCTTTACCTACCAACACTAACTAAAACATCTCGTTCTTAACTGACATGAGATGATTAGTTATGATTAGATAATGACGTGGAGATTATTAGTTTATATGATAAATACGTGATACACTAAGAAGAATAAACAGTCACGAGTTAAACAAAGCAATTTCGGAAAATAACCGAAACTTAACTTAGAATATACGACTTCTTTACAAGTATGGAGGATAGCATAATATTAAAATGTATATCAAGCAAACGCGTGCACAATTCCGGGGACAGGTTTCTTGAAAATCATAAATCTGAAGATAATTTTGAAAAATTCTTAAACAATACGTTTCAAAAGTATAATAAATTTGAACGGCTTTCCTTTTATTTTAAACAAAATTATTCTATTCATTTTTATTTGTCATTCTATGTTTGTAAGATATAATTTTTAAAATTAAACTCTAACAATATTGTACGTAATAGCGGAGTTAAAGTTGAAAAAGTCGTGTTAGATTAAAATCTATCCATTTATTTTGAAAGATCTTTAATCTTAAAGGGTAAGGGTCTCAAAGGGTTTTTATGGCCTCATCTTCTACGTAATAATATTCACTTTTATGTCATAATACATTTTTTGCATGTTAAAAATTGAAAGTGCAGTGTATATTATTTTCATGATTACTTTATAATAAAATAGTATAATAAATATAAAACAAATGTAACGTAGAGTATGTTGTGCTTAAGTTATATCATTTGATGCATTCTTGTTCAACTAATTTTATTGAATTATTATTTTTAATTTATTCAAAAAGAGGCAACTACTTTTAAATGGACAAATCAACTGTGTTTCAAGAATTACCATAAAATATCCATACAATATTTATCCCGAAAAAATTTATTTAACAGACACATTGTTGTCTATCAAATTTTTAAATCAATTATAAAAATTTTCCATACAAATATATGTCTATAGGATAATAAGTTTGTAATAAATTATAGAATTCGTAGTTTTTAAAGTAAAATTTTGAAAATTAAAATTCACTTTGCGTTAAGAAATTAGTCGTATTTATAATATAAATAATTCGCTTTGAAAACGACTATATCTCTAATGTTTAAAAGATTTGATATTTTTGAAATGGTTTGATTTTTTTTTTTTGCAGAATTAAAAATATTCTTGTCATACGATACTATTGTCAAATATTCTTTATCTTTCATTAATAAACATTATTAATGTTGAATATCCACGATTTATGCAATTTTGATCTGAAACATTTTATATTCAATTTTATATCCTAATAACGAAAAAAATATTATTAGTTGCATTTACTATATATATATATATATATATATATATATATATATATAGAGCTATTATTCACGGTAATCGATGGAAAAGTTTTGGCCCAAATTTTTTCAGCCGCAATAGCCAACCTAGGGACATTCACCGACTTCCGAATTTAATTGACTCAGTGTTGCAAACACTGTGTAAACTCAAATAATTTATGTACTCTCTAAATGTCAGACTATTTGGTACTGTAGATTTTGTTCGTGAGAAGTTTGCCATGGAAATTGCCGCCAAGTCCCGGCTGGTGAATAAATGCACCAACGCATTTAAATCCGCAATAGTCAAGTGTTAGCAATCGCTTGCGAAATAGTTCCCAAGGGCGAGGAAACACGTAACGCCCTTTTTCCGAGAAAAGCAGCGATAAGGGGAGTAGGCGGGAAGGAGGGATAAGGCGGGTTTTTTTGGTGGTGGTAGCGGCGGCGGCGGCGGGGGGGGGGGCGTTGGTTGGTAGGTAGATAGGAAGGAGGAAGGATCGTGGCAGGCGCGCGTGAGAAAGACAGCGAGTCAAGGGGCAGCGTCGGCAGCGGCAGCAGCGGCATCGAGACCGGGGCGTCGAATCACTGAATCCCCAGGACCGAGGAGAGCGCGTGGCGTAATCTCGCATGATCTCGTCAGGGGCGTGTCATTCTCCTGCCCCTTCCCCGAAAATTCCGGCGCGCCTGTTATCCAGCCACGGTCAGGGCTATAATAACAGAATCATCCTCTCGGACCTTTCTCTTCACTCCTTCCCTACTCCAACCTCCTCGTTTGCTCTTACTCTCATTCTCTCTCTCTCTCTCTCTCTCTCGCTCTCTCTCTCTCTCGCTCTCTCTCTCTCGCTCTCGCTCTTCTACCAACGCTCGATTTCGGGACCCGGATAATCATCTGACGAATTCATCTAGATATCGAGTAATAAAATCCCCCCCCCCCTCTCTCTCCAACCATCCTGCCCTACACTCACCATCGCCACCGCCACCCCCGCCCTCTACGAATGAGGCCCTCCACACGAATACCACGCGCTGGCACTCGCACAAGACGCGATCTTATCTGCTCGACATTTTTTACGTATAAGCGTAAGCGGCTGCGTTGCTCGGTTGCGTGCGTCCGCGAGAGACGGGGCAGAGGTACGACCTAGACGGCCTATACTTCTCCCGATGGCGCCAATGCCCGCATCTTTTTATCCTGTTTCTGCATCAGGCCCCGGGACTATGGTCGCGCGCGCGACCCGCCGTCATATATTCCCCGAGATTTTGACTATCGATCAACCGGCCGACCGCGCGACTCCAGCTCGTGCGCTCGCGGACTCCTCTCCGAGCCCCACGCAAATCTGAGGACTACAGGACGAGGAAGAAGTCATAATTAAATTTTAATCATCGCCGATGATAAAGCCCCTGATTTATACGAGTTATGGCTTCCCTGCGATTGACGCACAAAATTGTGCCGCCACCGCCCTCGGTCGGGAGCACGATATATTCCCCTCCATGTCGCCTTCCACTCGCTCCTTTGCCTACATGAATTTTCCAATTGTAATAATAATAATAATAATAATAACAACAATGGGTTAGCCTATTATAGAGATTAGATTGCATAGGAAATACCGAGACTGACTACCTATATAATATCCCCTGAAAATTACACAACTCTATTAATAATAAGTCAAGCCTCTCAATGAGACGATAATAATCTCACATTCTACGCTATCTTTGGTTTATTTATGGGCAAAGCTTAATATGGTGATTTCTACGAGTTTTATGCCCGATCGCGTGCTCAATAAGAATTTCGAATAAAAGAGTTTTGTACGAGGATCGGGACTAATATGATTCATTCCTTCGAATCGAGCGCACTTCAAGTTGGGCAAATATCACAGCTCGAAACGCCGATTTTAATCAGACATCACGGTGCGACGGACAGACCTTAGGACTTTAAAATCACAATAAAGCAGTCGCCTCGTCTTATGCTGGGCGTCTCCTTTATTATTTATTGCCAGCGCAACGCTTGACGTAATTCCCTCATCTGGCGCATGCGCTTACCGTCGAAAAAGCAAAAACACCGAGTGACCTCGTCACCGAGACCGCGAGTTATACACTCCCACCCCATGGTAGACGAAGAGAGATAGATAAGGAGACAGAGAGGGAGAGAGAGAGAGAGAGAGAGAGAGAGAGAGAGCAGAGAGCGCAGAGAGAGCAGAGAGAGCAGAGAGAGCAGAGAGAAAAAAAGTAAGGATAGCCGAGGCGCCGAATGCCAGGGAGCATTTTATTATCTCGTTCGTTCATAAATTTCGATGAGAGAATAAAATAAGCCGAGCGCGATCCCGTAACGGTCCTAAACAAGTCCCCAACGTTATTCCTCTCTGCTCTGCTCTGCTCTGCTCTGCTCTGCTCTGCTCTGCTCTGCTCTGCTCTGCTCTCTGCTCTCTCTCTCTCTCTAGCGCGCGCGCACAAACGAACGCACGCACGCACGCACGCGCACAAACGTATGGTTTTGGTTCTTTCATTGGTTCAACATGGACATAAAAGCAAAACTATAATAATATTGTTGATAAAATCTTTATTCGAGTCGATGCTGGCTTTTTTGGACATAATTCGTCCGAAACATTGAGAGTGTACGTTTGCGTATTTAAAATTTTTCGCTAAATAACATAATCAAATTGGTTTTTTTTTTTTTTTATTCTTATTCCGATGCGTTTTAAAGCATCATCAACATGTATATTACAAATATTTTGGAATACTCGGGATGACATTCTCTGGGACGAAGGTTATTACAATAATAATCTGGATGATCGCAGACTCGATTTGAGGACAAAACGGGGGTAGCAATAATAACTACATTATAGCTCGTCGCCTATACGATAAAATTATATGCCTTCGATTTTCTTTTCAATAATCACTAATATTTACAATTATTATCACACTGTCATAGTCGCAATACATTATACAGAATTAATATTATACACCGAACACAGTTCGCTCTTTAATAAACGTTTCTAACCTAATACAATCTCACTTCCTTTCAAATACACTTGCGCTCGCTGCTCTCACCTATATAACTTACACGATCATGAATTTATGCATTATTTACACTTTTCACATTTTTTTTTTTTTTGGAAAATACTCTCGTCTATTGTTTCATAGCAGAATAATTATAATATTGGCGCGCCTTTCTAATATCTCATCAATAAACATAAAATGCAAAGGTTTTTCGCTTGCTTACGCATCAAAGTATCACTTATTTATCCAATATTTGTGCAGTTGCAATGAACTACATTCCTTTCCGGTATTTTAATTGGCGCTATTAACTAAGTAAACGCTCATACTATGCGCACATACACACAGTCTGAAATTTCATTTCATTTAAGAATTATCAGAGTTTATTAGATTTGAACTCGTCATAACGTTACATTACATTACGTGAATTCAGTATTGTGCAATTATCTCATTATTCCATCGTGTCATTTGCAAGCTTAATGCATCCTCAGTTTACTTATTTCTCAATAATATAAAGGCTATACATAACTTTAAAGATATTGTTTGTAATATGTACCGTTTGCACAATTTTTAGATGCGTTTCATAATTTTATGATTTGTAATATAAATTTTAAAATATTAATGACATATTAGACTTTAATTCAGTATATTAATTGCGAGTATTTGCATTATTTCTCTATTGTTATAAAATTACTATTTTCTCAAATTCAACGAATTTGAATAAATTTTCAGAATTTATATTTGTAAATAAATTTCGAAATCAATGAAATATCAAGATTCGTACTGATTCGCTGGCGATTCATTCTATTAGTTTATAGTTTAATTTTATATATTTCGATGTAGAAATTCGAGCTTCAAACGAGATTTCTTGAATATTTCAAAATTAGCTAAGGCTACTATGGTATAGCGATTTAGTTCGACAAATACGAATCTTAAGAGTATTAATACTAGCAGTGAATTTGCATTAAATTTCAAATAAATAGAACTTGAAACATTTTCACAATTCTATTATGCGTATGGTTATTTTAGTAAATTTTTATATATTAACAATGTAAAAAATAACGCACGCGCGCACACGCACACACACGCACGCACGCACACGCACGCACGCACACAAACACACACACACACACACACACACATATATTTTTTTCTTCTTCTGTTAAAGAGTGTAAATTTTAATTATTAATTAGTAAATTAGTAAAAGAAGTTTTTGTGTGAAATTTCAAATTATTACCGACCGATTAATTGTCAAATGATACGGGTATGAATTACACGGAAAATGAAAGTCACTCAGCCGATTAAAAATGTCACGCAAATTACTCATGAATTAAATTGGCCCCTCCAATTCGACATTTGTGATTTCGCGCTAATTACAAATAAAATACAGTTAAATTCAATGACAAACAGGGCTATGTAAGAGCGAAACTTTTGAACACGAGATCACTAGAATTTTTTATAATTATTAACATTAGACAGTTTGTTCACATTTATGAAAAGTCGACTTATCAGCACAATGAAACATTCAAAGCCTTACAATTTAAGTAATAGTGCATTAATGGAAATATTAAAAAAAAAAAAAAAAAAAAAAAAACCATAAAATATCTAAAATTGCCACAACGTTTTGGGTTAAAATATTTAATTCACAAATAGAACGCGACATTTATGTACAATTCAAAAGTAAGCAATAATTTTAAGTAATCTGAAGGTAATTAGAAGGAAATAAAGAGGAGAAATAAGAAATAAATAAAGTGAAATGCAGCTGATTAGTGTACATAGATAGATGAACCAACTCATTTCAAATACATACACAACGATTGTTATTCGAAAGACTTGCCCAGTGTTGTGTATATGGACGAGGCACATGTGTGTTTCAGTGAATCTGTGTATTCGTCACTCTTATTCTTCAAAGTACATACTACATGCGTTGCACTTATGCGTGTATATTATATTCTCGTTTGTAGGAACACGGTGGCGCAAATCCCGATGGGCGTTCAATAGCCGCTCGGAAGCGCCGTTAAATGCTCGAGTCACGAGTCACGTGACATCATACTCTTATTTACAATAACTTTTCCATATCCGTTGGTAAATTCTAAAGCATTTAAATGTTTGCGTGAGTCTTTGGACGTGCATGCAGCATATAGGGTTTAAGAGTTAAGTAGTAGGCCCTCCGCAAGCCCAAAATCCTTCATAGAGCGTTCGATTTCTTTGGATTTTACAGGATAAAAGTAGTGTCACAGGTCCGAAGTCCGAATCGTAGCTCGGGATCCTCGCATTATTCGATAAATTAAAAAGAAATTTTCTGCAAATATTGTTCTATAAAAGGTTCTATGTTATTGGCGATGTTTTGCGCATTACAGCGTTGGCCTAACACTGATAGAAAGGCGACTATATCAATTTTAACCAATCGATTCTTCAACTAATAATTATCGATTTATAATCGAAACAATCGATAGGTGACAATGGTCGATATGCTATCAGAGAAAAAAAAAAAAAACGCGTCAATTTTACCGCCTCTTATGATTCCTATTATATTCAGCATCCCGTAAGCGCACGCTTATTGCGATGCAATAGTCGTAGGACGAATAAAGTTTATTATATCGTCCATTAACGGCTTATATTATCTTATTTAAGCGACGATGAAGGACTAGGACGGCTGGTGTACGTAAATTAGTTGAACCGTGGGTGCTCCGTCTTTGATTGAATGAACGTATAGTCAGTGGAAGGTGGTCGAAACTTGGTCGTGGAGGTATAGGTCGCGGCAATTTTACGACTCTAGTCAGTAGGGAAATAATAGAGAGCCGGACATTGGTGGTGGAGGAATGGGGAAGCGTCTATAGTGGGGGGGGGGGAGTCCCGAGGACGCGACGAGATTAGCTCGATTGGTGGGGAGGGCTTGCGGGGCTGCGCGGTTCCCATCCTCCGGAGATCGTACGTGCGGCTTTGGCAGTGACGAGTGAAGCGAGTTAGTTGATCCTAGACTCCGCGGATTCAGTATGCCGTGGCCTGGTGGTGCATGAGCGGGTTGAAGTGGTGGCCGAGATGATGAGTTGGTGGCGGCCCGTGGTGGGGTAGGGGGCTGTGCTGGGGCGCCATTGCCGTCGGTTGGCAGACGTACCAGTCGCCGAGGTGGTGGTGGCTCGTCGGGCCGAGGCTCGAGGCGTGCTGGAGCTGGACGAGGCCGCCGTTGACGGCGTTGTTAGCCGGGGGCGGGCCGCTCGCGACCGAGCTCGCGGCCGTCGAAGTCGCCACGGGCTGCGAGGGTTGGGGCGATTCCGTGTGCCCGGTCACCGAGAGGCTGCCGCCGCTGCTGCTGCTCTCTTCGCCCTCGCTCTCGTAGCCGCCGCCGAGCTTGCCGTCGCTCAGCGTTACACCGTGGACCTGGTGGAAGAGGAGCACACGACGAGGTCGATTAATATTTACAGAACCAATGATGGAACTCGGGGACAATTTACTTGATCACCATTTTCACGAGCTATTCAAGCCAGCGTGAAAAGGCAGACTGCGCTCGTTGCATTACGCACACAAACACGCACGTACGCACATATGATCGAACGCACCAAGGTTCTTCAAGGGCAAACGATAATATAAAATTATCCTATACATCATGGAAAGTTTTATATTTTGCCGAACGCAATTCTTTATCAATCAATTCATATTATATACGACGCATTATGCGCGCGCATGCGTATGTATAAAATATAAAATGTCAATAATTTGTCGCTTATTGTTAGTTTCGGATATTTTTTTATTTAATGCTTGTCAATGTGAAATATTATTTTACTTATAATTATTTCCGTCCTGAGCAATTCACTTATTATGCAATGCTATTATATATAAATGCTATCTTATGCAATTGGATAATAGGTATTTAGATTATATACTTGTCGTCGATATGCACATTTCGTGTGATTATAACATAAATTATCATGAAAATGTTGAATAAATATTTTTATGTTTTATCTCAGTATTCTTTAAAACGTCAGGTAAACAACAAATTAATTAAATTTATAAATAGGTGCATAAGTTAATAGACGATGAAGCTAATAAAAATTATAAATTAAGTATGAATCGTGCGCCATGTAAAAAAAAAAATAAAAAAGAGAGAGAGAGAGAGAGAGAGAGAGAGAGAGAGAGAAGGAAAAAGATAGAAAGAAAGACGGCGCAAAACCAAACACAAAACAAATTAATAATCCAACGCAATAAATCACTAAAAGTGAATAATAAGAAGAAACAAGCATAAAATGAAACTCCGTGGAGCGTGTAATAATTTATTTTCATGGAGTGCAATGATAATAGCAATAAATAGGAAATATAGGCATAATAATATGAACGTTAATATTAATAATAAGGATGATGACGACGACGATGGAGGCGAAGATAAGCACGTGGATGAGGAGGATGAGAATGGTGATTAGGATTAGGATTAGGATGATGATGACGATGATGGTAATGACGATGATAATGGGAGACGGTGACGTTGATGTTGATGATAAAGAGGATCGGGATAAGAAAAAAGATGATGCTAAAGATAATGGTCGGATAGAGGTATAAGGCGAATGAAAATTGGCGTGTTGTAGAAGTGGGGATGGGGGAGGCGAGGGATCGGTCGGGAGTGAGGACCGAGTAATTCTCATTAGGATGCCACTCGGAAGTGTCTCGACGCGGACGTGGTTACGCGGTTGGCGTGCTTCGTCCTAGATAATTACCTTCATGTGTTTGCGCAGTGAGCTCGGGTGGGTGTAGGACTTGTCGCAGCCGGATACCCGACAGTTGTACGGCTTGTCGGACGTGTGGACGTGGCTGTGCTTCTTGCGATCGCTGCTGTTGGCGAACCGCCTGTCGCACGTCGGGAACTCGCACTTGAACGGCTTTTCACCTGGAATTGTACAAGCAGAGGAGTGCCTTTGTCAGTATAAATGCGTGGCGGATGACGGGCGCGAGGAGCTGACGCGCAATTTAACGCTAGAGTCGGTCTACTTTCGTCGCGATCCTCGCCGACGGTCCATCATCTTTTGATGACGCAGGAATAATTCCGTTGTAATTAAGTAGAGGCGAGTGGGTGGGCGGATTGATGGGGTACGGAATGAAAAGGGGGGGGGGGGTAGACGCCTCCGACCCTTTTGTAAGTCCGCCTGCTCTGGGTTGTATATATAACGCCGACTTGGCTGAAGAAGCACCGGGATTTTTCTTTCTATTTTATTTTGCTCTGCCGAGTGGCCACGAATAAGCGTGTAAGGAGAGAGAGAGAGAGATAGAGAGACAGAGAGAGAGATAGAGAGACAGAGAGAGAGAGAGAGAGAGAGAGAGAGTGAGTAGGTGTGAGAAAGTGGGGAAGAGGGAGGGTAAGATTGCGGTGGTGTGACTTTATTTATTTCTATCGGAACAAGTCGGAATATATTTTAACGGTGCGACCCCTACGAGCTCTTCCCGGGGCATGTATAGCCTATATACCGTGCGATTTCCCTTTTTCTCGTTTTCGACGTCACTTTTCCGTTCCCTTTCCAGCTTTGCGCGCACCCCAAAGAATAGACACAGGAAAGACGACGATAGAAGCAGAGCACGAAGGCGCGTAAAAACGGAAACGCAAAGTATGCGATTTTTTTTTTTTTTTTTTTTTTTTTTTTTTTTTTTTTTTTTTAAGAGGAAAAATGAAACTGCCTTGTGCCAAGTTAGCCAAACAAGGATTATCTTTTTCTAGAAGCAGACCTCCTAAGAATAAAAATTGTGATAATTTGTTCTGTTCAGTGGCCCCGGAACATAATTACTTATATCAATTATATATTTTCGTATATCGCAAGATGATTTTTTTTTCAAATTTTCACACACATACATACATTGGACACGATTTAAATTAGACATTCAAAGCCATGAAAAAAATGTTTATTAATTTTTACACATTTCATACACACATTCTCCCCACCGTTTGCTATATCATATTACAATAGAGTACAATAGAGCACCTTCAATGGAACTGTTATTATTTTTGTTGCTTATCTTTATCAAAACACAGTGACGATAAAGAGACGCTGGGGGATTGGGGAATCGACGTAAACGTCGCACGTCACCATGGTAACCCTTCGCGCGTTACAGCAATTCGATGATTTATAATCTCAGCAGCGCGAGAGTGATTAAATGGATATTTTTCACAGTGGATAGAGCCGTTTAAGCATTGAATAACACGGACAAGGCCCGTTAAAGAATTTAATAAGCAAACACAAGTGGAGACATGTTTGTATTTTCAAGCAAAGTTATATCCGTTGGCTGTGCGGTGTAGGCTCGCGCGCGCGCGCGCGCTCGCCCTCACGAAGAATACAACAAGCGACTTTATCTCGTTGGCTTTTGCAGGAGTCGAGGCAATTCATTATCCCGCCTGGGTCAAGACGCTCGCAATATTCCGCTCACGTGCGAAAAGCACGATAACGCGCTCGTTACGCGGGCACGCGGCTACCCGACTTATCCTCCTGACGCGGATTCCTATAAGAATAATCTTTGTACGAATAAGTTGCGAGCGCACGCGGCTTTTAGTATTTATGAAAGGCTCCTTACGTGCTCATTGGGGTCTTTTCTGCGCAAACCATCGCGTCAGTTCATTTTTGTCCCGCTCTCGGCATACGGAATCCGGCGTCCGGCGACCGGCGTCCGGCGTTCAGAGTCCAGCGCGTCCAGCCCCCAAGCGCTTTTCTTAGGTCTTTTACGGTACGCCTCTATCAGTGGCCCGGCAATACACGGCGCAATTCGAGATAAGAATGCTCCTTGACGCTCAAAGAAGTTTGATTTTGAATTCCCAAGTGAAGTGAGCGAGCGAGGACAGAGTGTCGCCGAGCCGCTGATAATTGAGTCTCCATAACGCGCACTCCACTCGGATAAATCAATCTCGCAGATGCACGCAGCAACCACAAAGCCCGGGAGCGTGGCGAGGAGGCCGATGGCAAGAAAGAGAAAACGAGGTGGAAAGAGCTGAAAAGGTGGAGGGAGGACGCGCTTCTCCGAGGCGCGCTCGAGAATTCGAGGACGATTAATAACATCGGAAATCTGTCCCCGACAGGGAATCAACGCATCTCCTCCTATCGCGCTCTCGGTGCAGATGGCAACAATATGCCGTGAAATATTGCGCGAGCGACGCCGGTTGGGCCTTCCCGCGCCTGCGCGGCCATCCACTGGATCATCTCATCCGCCAGCCAGACACTGTCTAGGCTCTTGTGCTCGTGTGGAAGCGCGTCTGTGCGAGGACGATTCGCTCGCTCGTGTTATGACTTTTAGAATAGGTAACACAATGGCCCAGATTCACGCGGGATAAAATAGTTATTATGACCGAGCGAGCAAGAGAGAGAGAGAGAGAGAGAGAGAGAGAGAGAGAGAGAGAGAGAGAGAGAGATCATCTCGGGACTCGCTTGCTCTGATCCCCGATATATATATATATATATATATGTATAAGCGTTTGTGCGTGCGCGCCCATCCACGGCCTCTGGAGTACTATTTATACGCGTGTGCGCTTGTGTGCGTAGAAGTGTAGAAGCCGCCCTCCTCTTCTCTTTTCTTTAGGACCCTCTTATCTGCGCGTAGGGCTCTATAAGTTCCCGAGAGCCGGAGGAGACCCGAAAAAGGTATAATACGAGGATATATTGTTATAAAGCACGAGGAGAGAAGAAAAGTCACTGTCGCGGTGGGTCTTATGAGATTGCTGCGCGGGCTTATGATTTGTTGCGCGATTTATGATCGAGAGCGATAAGGCTAGCTTTGTCATCGTTAGTAGAAAGTAAGGCAAACTAATCAACGTAACTACAACAGTGCTCGTTACATTTCTTTCCTTCTCAATCCCCAACCATCCACCGCTCGCCATTCCCCACCCCACCCACCGATTTGTCCTGAAAAACAGGATCTCCAAACATCTCGCTAAATTATGCCCCATTGTTGACTAAATCAAGCATTAATAATCCCAAGATCATCTTCTCTTAGATATCTTCGTGCGATTAAGAGGCTTATCCGTTGGAAAATTACTTGGCATTTCATATAGGCTCGCTCTTGTGATGTTAATTAATGGAATTTCTAATAATAAATGTTTAAAGGAGAGGGGAAGGAAGGAGTGAAAGAAAAAAATAAGAAAAAAAAAAAAATTCTCTTCCTAATATCTCGCCAGCGCATCAATCAGGTTTGTTTCCGAGAATTAATCGAGAATTCGTCAAACCGAAGGTAAAAGCTTCGCGTCGTGAGTTATGAAAAATATGAGCGTTTGCTGTTTGCCTCATTGGAGCGCAATCTCGCCCATAAAATTTTCCACTTTTCGCTCCTCACAGCTCGTGTATTAAATTAAGTTTCTGTCAATTTAACATGGTGGTAGTACGCGCGCGCGCGCGCCCACCCCCTACTTAACCGACAAATGCCTGTCAAAATAGCACGTGAACCCCCTGCTATTCGCCTCCAACAGACAAGGCCTATTAACATTGCTAAATGTGCATATGTTTAATGGGAAAAATCGGTGTCGAATGAGGCGGTCGTTCGTTATGCGTTCATCAATGTCGATAAGTATTCGTGCATCGGCTACTCAATAGTTTTCAAATAATAAAATAATTCGTAATTCGTGGTGAATGTTTTCGTAAAAATAACTATTATGAATCATAATTTCGTTTGACCGTCTGTTTTTAGAAGATAATTATTCAACAAGATAATTCTGAGATTTGCCAGTAAGGCAGTCCAAGGCTAGTATTAATGCAAAGAAATTTAGCCATTCGAGGAAAGAGAAAAGCATGAGTCAAGCAAGCCGGCATTGGGGAATGAGGACTTTTCGGAAGAAGTAAGTTAGTCGTCATTGATTGTTAGAGAGGATTTCACGGACGAAGAGAAATGAGCGTCGGTGGTGCGAATGGTAGAGGAATTTCTAAATTTCTTGCCTCGCACTTTGAAGAATTCGGAAAATTTCGGCTGAAACACGAACAATAATCACGAGCGTATAAAAGCGCTCCAGAAACAGATATTCAATGTAATAATGCGAGAAAAGGCCGAGGATAGGCATCTGCGAGTTTAAAAACTTCCTGCCGTCGACAAAAACGCCCGGCCGCCACATTCACTTCTCGACTTTTGCGTAGAATTGTTTCAGACGACCGGGGCATTGATGCCGTTGTGTCTCGATGGCCAGCCTCTAATAATAAAGGTTCGTGAAAAACTCGAGTTTTGGAAAGCTCGTAGCATCATCGAGAGACGTCGTAGATAAAGGAGAGCGAGTGGAAGGGCCACGGGGGCAGGGTGGGCTCGAGTGGGAGAGCGAGAAGGAGAGCTCTACTAAGCAGAAGAAGCAAAGAAAGAGAAAAAAAGGGATGCAATAAACGGAGGGGTGGGTTTTTCAAAAGTCCCGTGGACCGATGGTATAATGGGCCACGTATTTATGTATGTATGCATGTACGCATGTATGTATTTATGTATGTATGTATGTATGTATGTATGTATGTATGTATGTATGCATGTATGCATGTATGTATATTCACGCGCATACACGTACAACGTGGCGAAACGAGATTCTAGTTGGAAAATAGTTGGCCACCGTCAGGCCTCTTCTTCCCGGTAGCAAGGGATGTGCAGCAGGAGCGGGAGCAGCATCAGTAACACACACCTTCGCAGACAGTAAGGAGAGTGACAGAGAGAGAGAGAGAGAGAGAGAGAGAGAGAGAGAGAAAGAGAGAGAGAGAGAGAGAGGGAGAGGGAGAGAGAGAGAGAGAGAGAGAGAGAGAGAGAGAGAGAGAGGAGACTCATTGAGCTGCATCTCGCTCGCGCGCTCGTTCGCTTTTTGGAAAAAGCCCTTGGCCCGAGTGATATATGGGCGTACGCCATTGTTCCGCGTTAGACGACGGAGCAGCCTTCGGGGATCTTGCTCTTCCCGAGGATAATGGATGATTTTTCGCGTCTATTGTAAGGCCGAGAAGCGAGACTGAGCAAGACGAGGGGCGAGGTTACGAGGGACCGAGGGAGGGAGAGAGGGCGAGGGAGAGAGAGAGAGAGAGAGAGAGAGAGAGTGAGAGTGAGAGAGAGAGAGATAATAGAAAGAGTGAGAGATGGAGAGAGAGAGAGAGAGGGAGGGAGGAAGAAACGGAGAGACGGGACAGCGCCAAACAACATTGTTGCCAACATATACAGCGAATGAAATTCTACCCTCGCTCTCTCTCTCTCTCTTTCTCTCACTCCTCGTGCCCCTGCCCCTCCCGCCTTCGACCAGTCCCTGCCAGACACACGGACTCTGCAGTTTCGGCCTGAAAATAAGAGGGGGAGGAGAGGACGGGCTCTCGAGGAGACAGCCGAGTCGCGACCTCTGGCCCCTTTTTACAAACGTTCTCGAGTGGATAATTTTCTTCTTATACGTTCCGCATTAAGCTAAAATACCACTGGTGCGGGGACGTGTGAACCCTGCGGCATTGTGTTGATGCTTTTCCCATTACCATTCGATGATATTTCAAACTAATGATTTTTCCCTTTATATCTCGTGTCATTTTTCAATTGTCCTCGCAATTAAGAGCTACGCCGATCTTATAGATTGTTGGCGTTTACCAACAAAGCCATTCCATAATCGGCGGTTGTAAATTCGAGGATATCTTTCGAATTTATGCTCACTTATTATTCATAGTTTCATATGCCGAATTCCACAAAATTATTTACTCGCTCCGGATCAGATATATTAACATTTTTTTCTCGTTTTCTCCACGTCGTTCTTTTTCCATTTTCTGGGTATATTCCTCGGACCGAAGCTGGTCTCGTCTATTATTACACTACCGGCTAACTGAGAGAAAAAAAAGAACGTGAGGGAGTGCGAGTGAGCAAGTGGGCACAGAGAGACAGAGACAGACAGAGAGAGAGAGAGAGAGAGGGAGAGAGAGAGAGAGAGAGAGAGAAAAACTCGCAGAGATCGCGTCGATCGATAGCAATCGACTATACGACTTCGGTGAGATTAGGACGCTTAGATATTGGATTTAGATAAGCGCTCGATCTGTTTGTAGATCGATTGATCGATTAGCCTCGTGCAGCTTATACCCCGAGCATAAGCACGTATACACTTTTCGTTTGTTTGCGCTTGTGTTTGTGTCTGTGCGGGCGCGCGCGTACCTGTGCACGGCCCGTGGCAAAGTCGAATCTCTTCTCGACACTCGAGAGTCTCACTCGAGGGAAAAAAAGAAAAAAGAAAAATGAAATAAGAAAAAAAAAAGAAAAAAAAAGACAAGAGAATAAAAGTGCAATTGACTGCGTTAGCTCGCAACCGGCCCAATGACTTCTGATTTTTCTGACTCCGTACCAATGCGAACCGCATGAAAATAATAGGAAGGCGAGGACGCGCGCGCACCTAAAGCCAGTTATAAAACTTAACGATCGAGCGATCTTTCCTAAGCGCGTGGGTTATATAGAATTTCCAAAAATCGTACTTCGATATTACTCGCAATAAATCAAAGACGCGAACAGCAATACTCGGGCCATGAGATACGATCTGATCCCTCGCTTCTTCTACTCCTCCTTTTTCCTCGTCATTTTTGTCTTTTTAATGCTCCAAACCAAAACCAAAGTGTCCGAGGGGGGAGGGGGAGGGGGCATAAAGAATTAGAATGTCTGCGAAAGAAATGCTTGGAGGCGCTCTTAATAAAATACGAGCGGGAAGAAGAAAGAAATCGTGACGAAATCAAAAGACGTATCCCGAGATAAAGGGGCTTTCGATAAGAATCCAGTCAGTCGGACATCGTCAAAATCATGTGGCCTTATCGGAATTGGACTCTCCGCGCGTTTCCGAGAGCCTTCGTAGCGTCGAGAGTCGGGAGTCGTGCGAGCACGCGCAAATGGGCCCTGGAAGTGAAAACTAAGGCGGTACTCGAGAAGCTAGAAAAACGACTCCTGCCCGACTCCATTTTCATCCCTTGGGAGCCACGGGTGCGCCCGTAAACCGGAGAATTATCCGCGCATTGGGGCCATCGTTTATCTCGGGGCTCTACGAACATGGACCAAAGCGGATGAGAGTAGGGAGGACGGAGATGAAAAAAAAAAAGAACCGCAAACGCGCGCGCGGGTAAGCGTAACTACCGCTCGATGCACACGCTGTGTGTGTTTGTGTATAAATGCGCGCCGATCATTCCGCCATGTTGGCCATGAATGCCGTCGGCGACCGCCTCATGGACAGATGTTACGTTTTCGGAGATAATTCGAGTGTTTGTATACACTCGGGCAATTTTTTCGCTCCCTCTCTCGCACTCTGCCCCCGATTATTGTCGTCCCTCCTTATTTCGCGCACGCTCGCTCACCGAGACATTAAGCAATTTATCATGGCTTAAGCCTCGGCGTAGTCTTTCGCACTCCATCCTGTTGCGCTCGTATGCTCGAGGATGATGATTTATGTGTTGGCGACTCGCGCTCCAGAGTCGGACATTGTTTAATGCGCTCGTTGTCGACGAGTGAACGAAGAAAAAAAAGAAAAAAAAAGCAAACATTACCATCGATTCGTTCGTTCGGTTATGCATAAATAGCGAGACCCTAACGATTGTCGATGCATTATTAATTTATTAATTTTCGCGCCTCCCCCTCCACCCCCCTCCCCTCCCCATCTACTCACTGCTACCATTAGAAGCAAGTGTCTTTAGAAAGGAGAGGGTCGATCGTTGGACGAGGATGTGCCGTGATTTTAATTAGCGTAGCGAATGATCGATGGAGCTTATTAACGGCCATTCCGTTCAGTGAACAATGGATGCATTATGGGAAGGGGGAGGCGCACGTTAACGGGCTTTCTCGCGTCGGTGGGATCCATTGCAATAATAGCGCCAAGAAAAATAATTATCGTATCGATAAGCGCAAAAGACTTGACGTGTCGCGGGTTTCAGGGTCTCGGTTGGTCGGATCCTGTCGATATTTACGGAACATTGGGGGCGATTGCAAGCGAATGAGAATTGCGTATTAAAGAAAAGAGCGCCGGTCATGAAAATTTGTCCCAATGCTTCGCATCCCCTCCCCTTCATCAAACCGGACAATTAACCCAAGCGATGCGGTCTCGCTGTCGGCCCGCGGTTACACGATCCTACGAGCATTTTCATTTTGCCGAGTCTCGCGCACCCACCGAGGGCAACGCGAGCGACGTCTATCGGGGTCTCCCACCGGAGAGATAAGAGCCGTCGTTTCCGGAGAATCGCGTGCCGTCATCTAGAACCGAGGACTGAATTCGGTAGCCCATCACGTAGGGACATCGTGGCGCATGCGCGCACGTAAAATCAACGAGCCTCTTCACTCCGTGCCACCCGTTCGTCCCGTCCGTCTAGGGTTCCTGTTACCCGTGTCGTCGGGCTACCGTCGCGGCGCTTTACACGTGTTTCTGGGCCCTGGGCTTTTGCACTTTTTTTCGCGCCGCTGCTTATCTTCTGTCGCGAGCTCCGGCCGCTCACGACGAGAGATCGAGCCCCGAGATTTTCGGAAACCGGCGCGGCATAAAATGCCGGTTGGAGGGGGCGCCAGGTTGGTATGCCGATGAGCGGTGGCTTGAGTTACCGCGACGCCGCTCTCGCTTTAATCGTTCTCCCTCGCCTCCTCCTACAACCTTATAGTTCACCTTCTTCTTATACTCTCTCTCTCTCTCTCTCTCTCTCTCTCTCTCTCTCCAGCTATGTTTCTCTAGTTTTGAGCATGCGACCGTGGCTGGCTGGGCGCCCGAGCGGAAATCTCGTCGACATTCGAGAAATCCGAGGAGGAATCCCCGGAATAGCAGCTTCGTCCGAATTACCGTGCGCTGGTCGGCCGTTTTACATAATTTCGAGTGAGCCGCTCGCGAAGAAGAGGCCTCCGTAAACATAAATGTGGCCGAGCCGATAATTTGCCGGTCAACAGGCCCTGACGAGCAACGCCGAACCTAAACCGAATATCGTGTGAAAGCTACGAGGTGTAATTGTCTCGAGTCGACATCGTCAGCCTAATTAATCCGGTCGACATCTAATTGTACCCGGTGGGAGCAGCCCCCACCCCCTCTGGCAGTCGTCCTTTGTTTATTCGCTCTATCTCATCTCCAATTTAGAGGTTGACAGCTGCTGTTGCTGCTGCTGCTACTGGCATGAGATCTCGTCGTGCCCTTTCTCGACTTTTTAACGCATTTTTATCTTTTGCCCGCAGGCGTACTTGACGCGACTCACCTCCATATTTCATCCGACGTAAGGGATGGGGTACGCGCGTCCGTGCGATCCTTACGTCTGCTTAATCACCCTTTGAGATAGAAATTAATTATAAATTTTAAATGCCCGATAGGCGTGAACGATCGAAAGCAAGCGAATTATTTACAAAACTCCGAAACGCTGCTACTCCGGCGCCTTATAACGAAAGCTACCAACATTCTACCTTTCCTTAATATCGTATTCTACACAAGATTCTCGATAAAATAAAAATCCAAAATAAAAACACGTTTTATCGTTGTTGTTATTATTATTGTTACTATTACTATTATTACTATTACAATATTCGTTATGCATCCATCCTAATGACTTGCATTTTTTTTTCCTTTTCGCTGGGCTATTGTATTTGCCTCCTGAATGCTTAATAGTCGATAATAGGAGTACGTGAATTTTACGCAAGGTATGCCTGGGTTAATAATAGCGGTATCGTCCCTCCCGTGTCCCTACCGATACATAGTTAATTGTCGGGCTGTGAAATATTCTTGAATTACCAATTTTAAATATGAAAGGCGCACGCAGTGTCATTTATTGCCGTATGGGAAAGCCGAGGTCGAGGCCAGTAGAGCCGAAAAAACAGAAAAACGGTTGAGCAATCGGAATACGATCCCGATCCTCATTCAAAACCTCAATCCTTTCCGAGGGCGCATTAACATTACCACCCTTGTTGTGTTGAGGCCGAGGCCGAGGATGATGATGAGGAGGAGGAAGGGGAAGAGAAAAAGGAGGAGAAGGTGGAGAAGGATGAGGAGGAGGATGAGGAGGAGAAGGAGGAGGAGAAGGTGGAGGAGCTAGAGAAAGAGGAAGAGGAAGGGATGCGGTACGACAAGGGGATCGCGTAGACGCGTGTATCGTGGTTAGGTAAGGACTGGAGAAGAGGAGAGGCGCGAAAAGCGCGGCGTCGAGAGCTCAAAATATCCATGGGTCGAGAGTAAATAAAAACACCGAATCCCGATGGCGTTTGGCCGCGCCTAATCCCTGAGTGGAGACCTCTCCTCGATGTCCCGAGAGTCTCGTGAGGCCCGACGAGCCATTGGGGCGCGAGCCGCCCTTTCATTATTAGCCGGGGCCAGTTTTCCGGGCGCGCGACCGAGACTCGCACGGTCTACTGGACGCGCCGTACCCGAGAATCCGCCGCTGCGGCCTTTTGTCCAGCAGTGCTAAACGCCACGAGATCCGGCTCGTTTGTGGCTGGGACCCATTGTCCGGGCGCCGCTTGGAGGAGCCGTTTCGAGAGAGAGGCTCTTCTTTTACCGCGGCATTGTCCCCGCTTTGGACATCCACGCGCCGCCCGGATATTTGTGGTCCGAGGCCGATCGATTTCCCAACTGGGAGGAGAACACTTTCCGATAGGCCAAGTGCTTCGTTATCCAGGTGCTGTCCTCCAGGCGGTCCACGTCCCTTTTGTCCGCTCTCTTATTCCGTCTTTTTTCTTTTTCTTTTTTCCTTTTTTTTCTTCTTATTATTCTTCTTCTATTTTTTTTTTTGTTTTTTTTTTTTATTATTAACAACGAATATGATGGTCAATGCGTCGGAAATGCGATCGCCTCTTCCTTGTTTGCGACTCGAGCTATTCGACCATTATTAAACAAAGATCTTTATAACTCGCGCAGCCTCTTTCGCCTTCATTATTAATTAATATTTATACTTATATTTACATTAAAGCCTGTATGGTGACTGTGGATAAGAAACGACGAATAGTCGTTTAAAATAATATTACAAGTCGTTTGATGTTTCTTAGATGGCTTGTAGCTGCCTTAATTATCGCATATATCATACGCACGTGCGCGCACACACACATTTTCCCTCCCTCTCTCACTCACTCACTCACTCTCTCTATCTCTCTCTCTCTCTCTATCTCTCTCTCTCTCTCTTAGCGATCGAATTATTATTAACTATCGTGCTAATTAACCACCTTTTTTTTTACATTTGAAGTCTACACTCTTCCATCGTTTATAAGTGGCTTACGATTATTTATAGAGAAAATGGAATAATATTTAAGAAGCTTGTTTAGGTAAGCGAAATCTGCATTGTATAATTATTTATAAGCTATGTCCCTCGGCTTAAGCTGCAAAGACGTATATCTTTTCACCGAGTACCGGCTAATGCAGCACTCTCCTGCACGTCTCCATTTTCTTCCTCGTTTTTCATTTGCCGCATTTTTAGGAGATTCTCTGTTGAAAAAGCTCGCGAGAACTAAGAGGGTAAAAGTTTTTGCGACATTTTCGATTCCCAACGCCGCGATATATTTTCTTTTCACCGACTCTAGTGCGCCTGTCTACCCGCCTGTACATTTTCCTGCTTTCGTTTCCTCTTTCTCTCTCTCTCTCTCTCTCTCTCTCTCTCTCTCTCTCTCTCACACACACACGCGCGCGCACGAACGCACACAATCACTCTCCTCCCTCCCTCGTATCTCTTCGACCGCGCATATCTCTTACGCGAGCCAACCCGTTGCCAAAGAGCCTTGCAAGTGTCGAAAAAAGCCTCCACTCGACGGAAAGACGTGATTTATGTGCCCGTAAGATTAAGAGCCAGCGATAGCAGGGCAACGTTGGATCCGTTACAATTTCGCGGAAAACTGCCAGCGAGACGAGGATAAAACTTGGCGCGGGTAATATGTCGGGCGATACTAACATTCAGAGGATCGAAGACATACGGTATACGCGGACTCAGTTCAAGCGGGAAAAAATTGTTTTCTAATCGGATGATACCGCGCTTTGTGCCCGCGATGACTGACTGACTGAGTGAGTGAGTTAGAGAGAGGGACAGAGTGAGAGAGTGAGATAGATAGATAGATAGAGAGAGAGAGAGAGAGAGAGAGAGAGAGAGAGAGAGAGAGACGGACAGACGAATAACGAAAACGGAGACGAAATAAATGACGGTAGATGGGGAATGTTGTAGAGGGGGTGGGGTTGGGGTGAGGTGAAATTTAAAAAACACAAGCTTGTAGAGTTTATAATTTGAATTCCGAATGTATATAATCCGAGGGAGAGAGCGTGCATTCTTAAAACAATGCCTGGGCGAAAGTCCGTTAAATGCACTTTAGTCACGGTTAATTTGGTAAAGCCCGACGTTTAATCATTAAATAGATGCTGTTTCGAGATCGATTGGTCGTATTTATTGACTGTCGATGAATCGACGTTTTTCCATATACCTCTCTTTCTCCTCCCTCGCCATCGTTCCTCACTCCTCTGCTCGCTCTCTCTCTCTCTCTCTCTCTCTCTCTCTCTATCTCGGGCGTTTCGTTAGCTGGACTCGCGCGACGCAACCGTGCAACTCATCCAGCCCGAAGAGCCTGTTTCATTTAATCCTCGACGTGCACACATACATACGCGCACGTTCGTACATATAAATATCTCTCGCGTAGCCCACAGCGAACGATTGTTATTTTCTTCCGCCGGCTTATTAACGAGCTGTTCCCTCTAGGATCGCGTCTAATGACTGGACACGGGGCGTGGCGCGAAGATTGCTAAAGCAGGTTGACCTCACTATTCTCCGATACTATTGCCTCCTTCTTCATCGGCAGACGTGCACATACGCATACACGTACACAAAATTCACTCGCGCCATTACAATGCAACAGGCGGCAGCTGCTTAGATATATTCATTAATGTGGTACTCGGATCCGACGGGCTTCATTCATGGAGTCCTCGTGGGAGTTTAGCGTCCATTAGTTCGTCATTTTTCTTTCTATCTTTCCGTCATTTTTTTTTCCACCTCATAACGGCGCAAAACGATACACGTCGCATACGTCGACTGGATGCTTCCTTCCGTTCTACTACCAGTTATCCGATTTTTAGAAACCTCCTACGCCGGGCCTCCCTCCCCACCTTCCAAAGCCGGAGGGGGTCTAGATGTTTTGACGTAACATACGTTCGCTCCGCTCGTCACGTTCCTACATGTCAACGTCCATATCATCATCTCGTCCACCCTGCTGGAAAATATTTGCGTTCTCCTTTTTAGCTTCTACGTAGCGATTTTCTTCCTTTCCATGGCTCCGACATTCTCATAATCATAATCAATCGTTGCCCCTGAGGTTGTCGCAATGGAAATTAATTAGCCAGACGTGGCCAGAAATACTCGGGCGGGCTAACCGATTTTTCGGCATTTCCTTGACTGGGATGATTGATGCATGACTGGATAATATCGGGAACCGTAAAAAGCCTTTAATTTAGAGTTTGGTAGTACAGTTGATATCGGATAAAGGACACGCAGTTGTAGAACACGTAGACGAGGAGAGGAATTTTAGGTCATAGGGAGGAGCATATTTCGTGCTTCAAGATAAGTAATTGGAGTGTAGGCGCGTGTGTGCGGTGATGGAGGAGATGGAGGAGGTGGAGGAGGTTGGACGAGATGGTGGTGGGACGTATGGGGAGGGGATGGGGAGGGAGGCGGGGGATAAAAGGGATATTAGAAATCGATGTGGGGGGGGGGCGAGCCGAATCTCTTACTTACAATTGTTCGCCTAGTGCCTGTTTTCAATTTTCAGCACGAGTCCCGACTACATAAATTACATTGGCAATCTTCGATGCGCATCTCACTTCGAATTTATTCCGCAATAAAAGATTTTATGAAAGCCCTCTAAAATAACGTCTTATTTCGCAATGGGAAAGGAACGTGCGGCTTGAATCCAATATAATACGATCGCGCGCCCAAGACAATCATCGACACGGCGGAGCTCGGCCTCGTCCTCGGGATATTAAAAACGGTCAGGCGGCGCGCATCCTTTTTCGATTCGCGCGCGTCCTTCGTATCGCGGGTGCGAGGGCTCGTCGGAGGGACGGCGGCGCGGGGTCGAGTGGTCGGGGAGGGAGGCCGGAGGAGGAGGAGAAGAGGCTCGCGGAGGCGAACATAATGTTTCCCACAGAGCGCGGAGTTGTATATTTTACGATATGGCCAGCAATTTGACATTTCGCATGCAGCATAATTCAAGCGCTCGATACGCTCGATGTGTAGTACGTGCGAGAGCGGCCATATTAGAGCCCGAGACTCGCACTCACTCACTCGTTCAATCTCTCTCACCCCCCCTGTCTCTCACTCACTCTCTCTCTCTCTCTCTCCCTCTCACCCTCTCTCTCTCTCACCCTCTCTCTCTCACCCCCCCCCCTCTCTCTCTCTCACTTTACACGCACGCGCGCACGCGCACGCACGCACGCACGCACACTCTCTCCGTCTTAATATAACGGATGCTCTCCCTCATGCGAAACGTCCCCCTTTATATCTCACACCCTCGGACTTTCCTTTAGCCTTCTCGGACGGGCTCCTCTCTTCTTGCCTACAAGCTACTCGCTCGCTCCTTGTTTAAGCTGCGCGACTACCACCAACACCTTTCATTTCGCGTCCTACCGCCTCGCGTAGACTCACCGATGTTGGCTCCGATATTGTCAATCGTCTGTGACACGGCAAACTCGCCCGACTTAATCATTCGAAAGGCTTTTGAAGCCTTCCCAGACATAATAGTATTCCGATTTAAGTCGATACCGCCCCCGGCCCCACCCCCACCCCCATAGTCCCCCATAGCCAACCCATTCATCGTCAGAGCCCGTACAATTTTCGTCGCTCGTACGTAGAAAATATTTATTTAATCGCCTTATTAAAAGCTAGCAAGGCTAATTATAATGCGCGGAGCTTGAAACAATGTAGCGGCGTAATACTACGCGAGCGTCTTGAAAGTACGTTAATCGCCAAACTCATCCGCCTCTCCCGAGATTGTTAATCGAGGCGAGTGAGTCGGCCGTTTGCGTTAATTTACGCCACGGGAGTAGTAGAAAGTCGAATATCGTAAACATTGCTTAACGCCAGGAAAGGTTTTTGCGATGCATGGCCATGGCCGTGGAGGGAGGGGCATAAGTTCGAGGTACGATTTTTCATCGTAAAAATCCGTCGTACGCGTACGTTTGTTTGTCGAATGCATTCTCACGAGTGGCGCGGCCGCGTTTTCTCATGAATTCACCGGCTGAAAATCACGTGACGGGCCGCGGCGGCGTCATCGTCCCTCTATCGTTTTGTCTATGCGAAATAATGAAAAAAGAAAGGAATGAAAAGGACGGGGAAAAAGTTTCGTGGAAAGGAGAAAGAGCGAGGGAAGAAGAGCGAAAAAGATATCGGGTTACGAAATGAAATTACAATACGCCGGGCCCTTTTTCTCTCTGCTTTTGACTCCCGGACTCTCTCATTCCTTCACGTTCACTCTCTCACTCGCGCGCACAGCAGCAGCAGCAGCAGCAGCAGCAGCAGCAGCAGCAGCAGCAGCAGCAGCAGCAGCAGCAGCAGCAGCAGCAGCAGCAGCAGCAGCAGCAGCAGCAGCAGCAGCAGCAGCAGCAGCAGCAGCAGCAGCAGCAGCAGCAGCAGCAGCAGCAGCAGCAGCAGCAGCAGCAGCAGCAGCTTGATATTGGGTCCGTCGACCTTCGGACCTCCGTCTCAACTCTATAACTCCGTGCGCGCTTTGCGTATTATACACACACCAAACGGATTTTCACTCTGACTTTCTCAACTCGACTCGGTATTTCTTCGAAGTGTACGGCCTTCTCTTCTTGCTTTTTTTCTTCTTCTTTCTTTCTTCATAATACTCCGTGCTTGACAGCTGCTAACTTTAGCGATTTAAATAGAGTGGAGAGAGATAGAGATAGAGATAGAGATAGAGATAGAGTGAGAGTGAGTGAGTGACTGAGTGAGTGAGAGAGCGGGGGGGGGGTGAGAGTGAGAGAGTGAGAGAATGAGAGAGTGAGAGAGTGAGAGAGTGAGAGAGAGAGAGAGAGCAGGACAAGAGATGGAGATTCAGTTAAATCAAGTCTACCTGTGATGGGAAGTCTCACTCGCTTGTTGTCTCTTCAAAAATTTTGACTAGTTTATTTATTGTTATTGTTATTATTATTAGAATTTAATTTATTCTTTCTCTCTCTGTCTCCTTTTTTTTTTCTTTTTTTTCTTTTTTTTTTTTTTTGCCGTTTGACGATAAAAAGTTTACTCGCATAGCATTAGATCGAAGTTCTTTCCTATCTCACGATAATTAATATTACATTAATTTTAAAATAATACTAAATAATATTTACTGCAGTTAATATACGACGCAAATAGTAGATAAAATAAAAATAAACGCAATACGATATAAAAGACATTTCGTCGAAAAATTAAAAAATCTAGTACTGCAAATACATACGGCCAATACTTACAATAGAGATACAAAAAACTATACAGCAAATACAAAAAAAGAGGAGAATAATAATGGTATGGATTTATTTTATAAATAAATGAAATGTTTAGAAAAAATGGATTTCCAACGTGATTACCAATGAGAATCAGATTTTATTAATATAATAAGCTAATTACATCGTGTCGCACGACCATTCTGAATATATTTCTGCTACATATTTCACATAGCAATGTGACTTTTATGAAAATTTCAATTGTATTTTATCATATCGATATGCGCTGTCGTTTTTTAAACAAGAACATAATAATCTCCGTTGTGGCATTAAAATGTCAAGTGTGTCGGAAGGTATTTTTCATTTCTCCATGCTCGCGCTAATGGCCAACGATCTCCTGTTGAACAGCGAAATTCGTACACTCGTCACGAAACAATGATAACGTCCTCGGCAGGATATTGTCAACGAGGACACGGATGGGGGGGGGGGCTTTGCAACGATCCAGTAATGGATCAGCCGTAAGAAATCGTCGTGTCGAAGTACCGAGAGAAAACGAGGCTTTCTCTCGGCAATAGTAGCGAGTGAGTGTGCGCAAAGCGCCAATGGCCAACAATTCCTCCTCCCGTCACGGCCATGTAACGTTACGATCTCGGTGCCCTGCATGTAGAGACAAATTTCATACCAGGAAGCCGCCAACGCGGCACGAGCCAAAGGAAAATCCGCTACCCTTCCCCACCTCCTTCGCCACTCACCCGCTTAACCCTCATCGCGAGTAACAACCGTCGCTGCTCTCCTTGCGATCCATGCAAATCTACTATCCGTTATCGTCATACCTAGGCAACGTGGGACAGGATGACTCCCATACTTTCATCCTGCTTTAATATCCTACTTTAATCCTCTCGTTCTCTTTATGCAAACGTACGTAAAGCGGGAGTAAGAAGTCGGCTATGTAAGCACGCTCGGGTGAGGCTGTGCCGGAGGCGGGGGAGAGGTAGCTGAGCAAGGGGCGGCGGGTGAGTTAGTGGGAGTGGG
>NW_011948420.1:8290976-8300361 GCF_000503995.2 Ceratosolen solmsi marchali
GGGGTGAGGTGGGGAGGTGGGGGGGGGGATTGGCCCGACATTCCAGAGCCTGGTCTCTCTCGACCCGCGACCCCCGACCCTCGCCCCCTAAATCATCCACCGCGAGAGCGAGCCCGCAGTTCCGTTTTGTTTTCTTCTTCTCCTACCTCCCTCCCTTCCTCCCTCCAACTCCTACTCGTTTTTTCTTCTCCTCGGGCCACGGTATACTCGCCTTTACGCTCGTCTTTCTCTCCGACTCTTGCGCGTGGACGCGCGCATATTCGGCGAGACGCAACCGGCTCTCGGCCAAGTGTGGGAAAAACATTTTTGCTTGGCTTTTGCCATATTTTTCTCGCCTCTCGCGCCCACCCTCTCCCCCTTATTCCCCCTTCGTATTTTTATGAATATTCCTTTCTCGCATCGACTTCGTTGCTCTTTTACTCTCTCTCTCTCTCTCTCTCTCTCTCGCCGTGCGCTCGCTTGGCGTGTCACTCGATTATGGCGTTGTTCTACCATATCGCGGCTCTCCCACTTCGTAAACAACGGGCCATTCGAGCGTCAATGTTGTTTGGTGCGCGGCTCGCACGCACTCGCAAGGCTAAATTTACGTCCCGACGAGTGCGTATCTTCGTCTGCTTTATATTTTGCATTACGACCCACCTTATCCTCGTGCGCATACACGTCGGAGTGAAAATAATAAATGAGATCGGCGAGCAGTAGGAAGCAGTCAAAATTACGTGGACCACTGCTTCATAAAGATTACCGTTCGATGTGAAGTCGATGACAAAACCAAAAACGAAAAAAAAAAAAAAGAAAAAGAGAAGAAGCTTGCTCCACACGATTGTAATATTAAGTGCGAATAGATTGAACTATCGGAAATAGTGAATTGCACGGGCTTTGCATCGTATATACGCATGATTTAGCGAAGAAAAAGAACTTACCGCATAAACGAACACTACTAAACTATCTTATAGGAATTTGTTTATCAATCTCGTGTAGAGTAGTGGGAGATGAGACCGTATTGTACTATCCTACAATACCGAGTAGTCGGTGATATTTTTTAATCTCCTTTACCAAAAGACGAACGACCCATAGGTCCGGGACAAACATCCCGGCAAGGCGATGCACGTTGGCGTCGGCTTTCTCCTCGCTTTCCAACCTCATCCTTGCGGTAGATTTTTGCGATGGTCGAGAGCTTCTACGCCTAGGACCTATTAGCCAAAGGTGTTTGAATAACGTGCCTAATGGTGTGGCGTTCATTCGCTTTGTAATGGCTAGGACGCCTTAGTACAAGGGCCCTCTCAACTCACGAGAAAGTGAAAAGGTAATGGTCTGCTAATGCGAAGCAAACGCTCGTGCAGCTTCCGTGGCAAGGGGTTGAGAGCGATAAATTATTTTTCTAATGGCGCGGAGATGAAGGAGCGCATGGGGAGGTGAGCAGCTACTACTACTCGCAGTCAAATTAGAATGGAGCGGAAAAGATTAGCCGACGGCTGGAGGAAGAGAGACTGCGATGCCGAAACGCGCTAAAAGCGATGCACCAAGAAGGCATTTAAACGGCCATCGGCGGGCTTCGAGTATACCCTTACGCCCCCTCCTGCGCCCCTCCTCACAGTTCTCTCGTCATCGGCACTGCCAGCAACATTCGATACTTTGTGCCACGCTGACGATCGGCCCGGCTCCATTGTCCTGGATCATTCTCGAAAAAGTGTGCCAATGACGGGTGGAGGCGCCGCGGCACCAACTAACCGAAGCATATTTAAATAGAGTGTCGTCTAATGTTCTTAAAGGCTAACGCTTAATTTACTCGATTTACCTTTTTTTACACGTGTCATTTTCACATTTTTTTTCCCTCTCTCTCTCTCTTTCTCTTTACACGCGCGCGCGCGCATATACATATACATAATCAACGAGTAAACATATGTAAGCATGTTTGGCATTTAGTAGTAAAGGAAGCTCGCGGTTTGACTTTACAATCTAAATTTTTCATTTGTTCGATAGTTATGGGCTTTAATGGCGAGATAACGAGTACATTCGCTATTGCTATATGTAACGTGAATTTATAAACATCATCGATGAGTTCTACATATACATATACATAGATATATTTATTTTGCGTGTGCCCAGTCGAGATGGTATATAATAGAGTTTAATTAACAGTCCTATTACACTCTGCACTTTTTACTCGTTACCATAGTTATTGTTACCATTACAATGTTTCAGTATCAAGGCACATAGATTCGAGCGCGACTCTTACAGAGATTCTGTTTTTTTTTTTTTTTTTTTTTATTTGCTAATTATTAAAAGGTGCTTATTTCATTTAAGAACAAATATGAAAAAGCAAATCGAATGCCTTGGAAACTAATACTGTTACTCGGCATCCAATTGAATTTCATTCATTTCATAGTTTCAAAAGTTCTGTAAGCACAAACGACAGATAATCGATTAGGGAATCGTAGATATCGTCAAGCCCATTATTTCAACAATGAGACACAAAGGCTCGAGATGAATAATTAATTTGCTTTACATATCAGCATTGTCAGCATTACGAATTAGAAAATTAGACGGGCATTTGCGGCAAAAGTGATGGGTACATATAAGCTGACCTTCAATGTATCCAACCACCCACCCAGCCACCCGTGCGCGCGCGCGTGTGTGTGTGCCCGCGGGTATTTTTCATAATATTTAACAAGCCTCGAATCATAGAGTCCTTGGTTATTGAAACTCGTGAATCTAATATATTTACCACACACAATGAGCAGAATGGGCGGAATAGATTTTAATAGAGACGTGTCCTGGAAAGGAGATAGAAATTAGCTTGTAAAATATATTTAGGAGCGCTCGCTCGCTCATCGGTAATAACCCTTCCGTCGGATCCAAACTGCGGCCATCAATCGCTGGCGCGTCCCAACGGTACATCGGCTATATAAATTCTCTGCATAATCGTCGTAATGCGGGCCGTTCTCAGGACGTGAGGCGCGCGAGGATGAAGCGATACCGGCAGACGGGCCAGCGGGGCAAAAAATAGGGCCCCCAACAATTAGCGACGGCGCCGCTCGACGAACAATTCCTTTACGCCCGGACGACACTTTCGCACGCCGTGGCCGCGTCGACGTTATTTGCATATACGGACTTAACGAGTGTCAGTTGGCCTCACTGGTCTCTCGCGAGCATTGCAGGCGCAATTGGCATTATTCTGTCGTTATTCTGTTGTTGTCGTCGTCGACGAACGCTCGGTCCAGCGAGCGATTAACGCCGCCCGTTATTTCTCCGAGAGAGTCGTTGTTAACGATATTGGGGGCGCTATTTGGAAAATCGGAGAGCGATGGAATGAGGGTAGCGGTGACCCAAGGGAAAAGTCGATGCTGCCGCTTGGGGCTGAGCGCGAGTTGATGAGATCATGAGAGCAGCGAGATCCCGCGGAATGAATTATTATGGCGATATTATTGTGAAAATCGGATATGTCGACGTATATAGATTTTAAAGGTTGCGTGACCCATGGATTTGCTCATTGGACGAGCATTCGGGCGACACTCTAACGTTGCGCATACACAATTGGCTGTAGACATATTTATGTGTCGTGCGACGGTCAACACTAGCGCTGAGCTCGGAAAATACTCTCCAAGGATGATTATTCGAGTCAGCAGCCTCTTCTTCCGTGCTCATGTGCTGAGTTAAGCTCCGAGGAAAATGTCGGCTTGTGATTACCATATACGAGTCGCTTGATTTTATAGACAGTCGCTCAGACTCTGCGTCCAACGTTGGCTCTTTGGTTTTATGGCCTTGTCAGCGTTAGTCTTTGGCGAGTGGTTTTCGCAATAGCATGTCAACCCCCTCCCCCACCCCCCGCTACAATACTCCCTCACCCACCCCCGTCCATTTATCTCTCTCTCTCTCTCTCTCTCTCTCCCTCCGTCTCTCTGCGGAGAGGCAAAAATTTAGAGGTCACGGTGGAAATAAATCTCAAAGGATTTGATATAAATGGAGACAGCTAATGATTCGGACTGGATTCTCCATGGTAAACAGAATCGTTACAATCAGATATGTGATTTCTCGGATTTTTCAATCAACCTCCCTATTACATCATACAACGAAATTAATTGCATGACTTAAGATTGTAATGCTCGCTTACTTTGAATAGTTGGTTGTTTCAGGTAATAAGACGTAGCAGAATATTAACATTCTAAAGCTGCAATGTCACATGGAAGGGAGGGAGGAAGTTTTACTTATGGTGGATATATTTTTATTCATTTGTTTTTTCTTTTTTTTTTTCTTTATGTTTCTATTTTAGAAACCAAATGTGGTAGTCGGGGCTGATGTGGTAGTAGGTAAGCGCTAACGAGAAGGTGTTTTCAATATAATTCGACGGGCGAAAGGACTTTGCCACGACTTTTTAAAGCAAAGGTGGATGAGAATTTTAAGAATCCAACTCCCTCCAACTTTTACTTATTTGTCTTGTAAATAAATCTTAAATTCTTAATTACGTAATCATAAAGTTTAAAGTAATAAAAGAATATGTCAATTTGGAAGATAATATTTCGTAGTACCACACCGAACTTCCATTAAAAGCTCCCCGAAATGGTCACGAACTCGAAATAATTCTACAGAGTAAATTAATATCTAAAATTTCATATTCATTAATTAATTTCAGTTTCTTGCTATCAATTTAATTTTCAGCTGGGTATCAATTTTTAAAACGTTTTTCCTTGTACGTTATTATTATTAAATTAATTTTAACGGAAATTTCGGCCTGAAAGCATATCCTACCGAGAATACTAAACACACAAGGTACTTGAACAACTTCCAACTTTAATCATTCGTTCGAGGTAATAACATGACTATTTGAAACTTGCTTGTAAAGCAATTCAAGATGAAATGTTACATTAATGAATCAACCAAGACACTATCGAAAATATACGTGATCGTAACGACATTAGAATGAATATTCATGCGACACCTACAACAAACCAAATCGTTCATCAATCATCGCCTAAGGAATCATTCAGCGTCATTTTCTCTGCTGTGTATAGCGGACAATGCCAGGACGTTTGCGACTTGTATCTTTGAAAAATATTTGGCCGAGCATTGAGTAACTGGAAGACGAGTCAATGGCCTGATGCGAGACGGAAGCCCTTTGACTCGGAAGCGCTGCATATCGAATACGATGAGTCAATTGCCCCGTGATGGCTGCCAACGGCGAATGAAAATGAGAGGTCACGAGGGTGGGTGGAGAATCAAACGGGAGTGTGTTTTTTCAGCTGCTCCCACGCAAAACTAATCAACGCGCGAGGAAATAATTGCGCGGCTACACTCCTTCCCCCCCCCCTTGTTCTCCTCCTTCTGTACAGAGAAGCCAAATTAGTGTGTAATATTAAGGCGTCTGTTGGACTCGATGCGTACGGGAATTGCTGCCTCGTCTTTTATACAGAGTCGCACATCCGGAATAACAGTGCACGAGCCTGACAATTATGTGGATGCTCAGAAGTGCGTGTGGTCTGCTAGTGATTATCGATTGCCCGAACGAGACTTTATGACAAATATTTTAACAATAACAATTGTTTAAGCAAGAAGCTTAATAAGATGCTCGTAATCGAGCAATTTCGAATTTTATGAGAATATTATTCGAACCCTTTTACAGGTTTCTCTCTCTCTCTCTCTCTCTCTCTCTCTCTCTCTCTCTTTATGTATCTATCTATCTCTCATAGGCACAAATGTATTAATTATCATAAAGACATTGGATTTGAAATGAACGCGCGTATATTATTGCCGTTGGAACTTGGAATAGTTTGATTCTTGAAGCGAATGTGTGCCTTGATTTTATAAGAAACTTAAGTTACCGGAAATGAGGTGGCATCGCGAATTCAATATTACCACGTGGGCAGTATAATGTACGCTTGACTATTAACCGAAGAATAGAGTTTATGACTATTATATATTATTTTCTTTAATCGTTCACTATCTCATCGTATACTGGCTTTCTATAATACTCACGGGCTACATTAAAACGTGCATTTATATTATTACATTCGGACATATTTATCCGATAATTGACCGCCCAGCTTAGTAATGCGTGCTTTCCAAGTTGAAAAACAACAAAACAACAAAACAAAAAAGAGCTTGGAATTAAAGTATAAATTATTTTGCATGCCAATACATTGTAGACAAATGTGGGACATGAATTATAATGCGATGATTAATAAGGCAGAAAATCAAAATTTCCTACAGTCGTATATTAACGCTTAAGCATTTGAAAATAAAATTAAGAATAGCATTGAGAATAAGGTTTCGCAACACGATTGTGGCACCTTAATAGCTTCCCACTTATTGTAAGTCATGCATCAAGAACTTTTATTTCAAATTTAAAAACTTGAGTTGCGTTAATGCGTTTCAGCAGATGTAAAATAAGATGTTATCAATGTTATAGTTTACATGCTGGCTGCCAATTAACTGTAAAAATGTTTGTTTAAATTTTATAACTTTATGGGTGGGTGTGTGTGTGTGTGTGTTTGTGTGTGCGCGCTCGCACGTGCGTGTTTGGTTTGTATTTGAAAATTGTGTATAAGCATTTTTAACACTAGTTTGAAGTTTAAATATTTAACTGGTCAATTGTATTTAGCGCATGTTCAATCGCGACTTTCAATTTACGAGGAAAATTTTCCAAAAGGAACTCTTCTACTTGTAGAAGAAGGATCAATAGTCACTAAAAGCAGGCGATATTTTACGCTGGATATTTACTAATTTGAAAATTTAGTAAAGTCTTGTTACCATTAAATTACCGCGAGCCTCCTTAATTTCCTATCATTATATTCAATGATTGTTCATACGGTTTCACAACCTACTCTTACGTATTATCGCCGATCGATTAATCGCCAATGAGGAGATACGTCAGCAGCAGGACTATCAATTCCTCGGTAAACGTTAAATGCTCGATTGACGATGGGCTGTGTGTAATAATACGCTCGTGCGGATAAACTCCTAGTCGAAAGTAACGGAATGTCGCATCCTTGAATTACGTACGACGTGGAACATAATAGGCGGTAGGTCGGCGTGGATGGGCGGCAGACAATCGCTCAAGGAGACTATGGAAGGCCGTTCACGGAGCATCGGGGGTTGAATAGCGCCGAGAAAAAGAGAGACGACGCTAATCGAGCGGCTTGGAGCTTGAGCGAAATCGAGAAGGACGAGAGGCGGTGCCGTAAGCAAGCGCCGCGATCCAAGGCGGAAGGCGTTAAGTTTGACACCCAACCATCTCTTCTCCTTTACGTAAGAGTAAACGTACGCTCCGGCTAGAGAAGCTCTTGTACTGTTCTTCCCTGTCTCCCCTGCCTCCCCTGCCTCCCCTGCACCCCCCATCCACCCCTCGCAAATCAGTTAAACAGCAGCAGTAGCCATGTAGGAGGTTCGCCGGACCTCCAGGCCTCGGGCTTCTCTTTTTTGGCGGCACAAATCTCGCTGTCTAAATCAGTTCCGAATGGGATAAGTGGCTGTTGTTCAACCTGTTTCCCCTCCTCGGCGGCTTCCGTTTTTCATTGAATTTTTCCGGACATCGGTCCCTTCTCCCGTCTATCGCACCGTCGTAATCTCGTCTACGGCTTTCTATCTCGCTCTCTAACTCTCCTCGTGTTTGCGCTTATAGCCTCGCTGGCCGACGGCAGCCCGTCCAAAGTGTAAAAGCAGCCGGCTCAATTTCACGCCGATCGTCGATTATTCTTTATTGGCTTGGGAGCCTCTAGTGTTTCAAGGGCTAATTGACGCCATGCCGACCGCAAAGCCTCCTATTATCGGTTTGTCGCTAAGGTCGCAGCCGTAAAAGAGACAATTGTAGGCTTTGTTTGTTTGTTTATTGGCGCACGGCCAAGGGAAGGACGAGACGCGATTGCTCGGCCGCGTTGCTTTTACACTTTACGAGAGTTTCGACGTTTTCATCACAGGCCAGGCACACTGACGCCTCCCATCGCAACGTTCATTCGCCTCCTTCTCCAATTGGATGCGTGCACGGCGGCACGTACGTGTACGATCGATTTTTCCTGGCAGTCGCTCGACCGCGGGATATGCGCGGGCAATGGGAAATGCAGATATTATCGACCGCGAGCTCACGATCTCGAGAAACAATAGGCGTACAAATTGTTACCGGGGCTCTGCTCGTCCTGCGGGAGTCGTCGAGATCGTGAGGCACGAGACCTCGGCATCGGCTGCCTGCGAATACTCGCGTCTATCGGTGGTGAGCCGCGACGATGATCGCCGCGTCGTCGGCACCCCGCCACGCAGACAAGAGCAAATCCTATCGCACTTTTCCGGATTTTTTTTTTTTTTTTTTTTTTTTTTTTGGTTCATGGCAAAGTGTTTACGGAGCATTTTTTTTTGTTTTTTTTTTTTTTGTTTTTTTTGTTTTAAAGACGATTGTAATTTAAAGCAAGATGCCTTCCACACGATGATGTTAATGCGAACGGATAAGGAGGAAGAGGGAGGAACGAGGATTAATTTTGAGGATGAAAAACATGTGAGCGGGATTTGTTAGGTTCACGTTACAAATGTTGGGGAAGGTAATAGAGATTTTGGAGCAAAGTTGTCAAGTTGATCAGATGTTATTTCGCTAACGCACCGAAGCTTTCTTTGTATTTGTAATTGTAATGCTGTCGACGGTTGCGACAGCTACGAGCAACGATTCCAACGGACACGAATAATCCTTTGCCCTGGTGTTTATGGCTTTTATGTGCTTTTCGCACATAAATTGCGACTACGATAGTTGAGAGTGTCCCATAAATGTTTTATATGGATATTAAACAATAGAGATTACATCGGGCAGCTTTAGCATTCCATGGCTTAATCCGCCGGTGAAAATTGTATAAATGACGACGTTTCATTGAATTACGGGATAATAATAGTGTCGAGCTCCGACAAGCTCACGAGTTTCTTATTCTAAGCAGCTTGACGATGAAGGTCCGAAGGTCGCGCGCTGTCCTCGCCAATGTCCATGAAAATCATTATTAATCGATAAGTCGTGTGTGGCAAATAAGCGTCTAATATTGCGTTTGATGAAGCACGCGTGCGTCAAAGGGTCAAGTTCCACGAACCTCTCTCTCTCTCTCTCTCTCTCTCTCTCTCTCTCTCTCTCTGTATGTTTTAGAGTCGATCCCGTTTAATAGACTTGAGATACATTGTAGCTGCAGCTTGATCAGAGTTCGCGAATCGCGACGAGGCACAATGAGAAGAAGAGTGCCGCAGCAACGATGGTCGTGTGTCTACGAGGTCGACAACTGCTAACCGGTGAGCAATTATCGGTGCCGGAGCTGTCGCCGCCATGCTCCTCTCCGCGAGCACCAACAGCCCTTACACGATGAGTCGGCGCATCCCCAGATTTTTTTCGCCTTTCACCCCGCCCGACCAATGGCGTCTCATTGCGTCG
>NW_011948420.1:8300500-8303000 GCF_000503995.2 Ceratosolen solmsi marchali
GACAACGAGGGGATCCTATTGTAGGGGTCCCAGGGCCAATGGCGCGCGCACGTGTTTGGCTCCGGTATCGCGCGTCTGGCTGCCGTCGCCGTTAATGGCCAGCGTCTGGTGTATCCACGCGGGCGGCTGCGCATCTGCGGATTAGGAGAAGGCGAGGGTGTGTGGGTCCATCGTTTTTTTTTTTTTTTTTAATCCTGGATCGTTGCTTTGATGGATTTGCCGTTATTGGCACTTTCGAAGAGCCTTGACGACGAGCAATGGGGATGAGTTTGCGCGCACGTGGAGAAGACACTAATTATTGGGTACGATAGCACAGGCTTAAGTCGAACGAGCCACGAGATATATCGTTTGCTAATTAAACTTCACGTTACTAGTCGGTATTATATGTTTTATCCATTGGGAGGTAAGTGATGGGTGGTTGAGGAGTGGCAGGAGGGGTATGAGGGTATGAGCGAATGAGCGATAAAGATTCCAATGGACTGGACACATTGCTCATCATTACAAGCGTAATTGGTTTGATAATTACATGAGGTTTCTTACACATTTTATTTAGGCTACAAACTTATTGTTATTGACGATATGTGGTGTTTTCATTTCCTTATAATTATCAAGTGGATATAATGCGCTCCTTTCGCCGTATACGTTTGCACGCTTTGATCCTTCAATTAATTAACCAACACAATGAGAAAGCTAAACAAACATGAGCGAATGTTTCAAAACGCGCGAAGGGGGTATAAAAGCCATTATATCGAGCGCCATTTGATCGACACTCCATGTTTATTATACAGGCTTCAACAATTGCGCGCTTTGCACAAACGAAAAAGCACCTAATGAAATATTGGCTCTCGGTAGTGCGTCGCTCTCTGCCTCTTGTTCCTTCTCACTCTCTCGCGTCATCTTTCTCTCCCTCATCCACGTCAGATTATCCACTCGGGAGTATAGGGCTTTCGCGTGTTTCGCAAAGCGGCAATTTCGTCGCGCTCATACGAATAGCACCATAGGTCCTATTCGAACACACTCGATTCAACGACGAGTCAATGAGAAAGAAAGATAGAAAGAAAAAACGAATAGCAGTGAGAAAGAGAGATTGCGAGCGGGAAGGGCGGCGGAGGGGGGGGGCGGGATCAAAGTGGGAGAAAGTGAGGCGAACGAACAAGGAGCAAATAGCGCAGACGGAGAGAGAAAAGCTGCATAGGGCGCGAAAAGAATGGAGCGGCGAGTAAATCAGAATCTGAGAGAGTGAAAGGGGTTGTTTTTATGGTACGCAATGTGTGCAGGGGGACGCGAGAGAAAGCTTTGGGGGACCGAAGATGGATAGATGGATAGATGGATAGATGGATAGATGGATAGATGGATAGATGGATAGATGGGTAGATGGATAGATACAGATAGAGAGAGGAGAAAGTGAGGCAGCAAAAGAGAAGGTGGTCGGGTAATAGGGAGAGGAGCTCGCCGTTGCAAATTTCGAAATCCGCGCGTCGATAAAGCAATTAACGCAAACTCGATGACGAGGCCCGCAGCCTGGTGGACTCATCCTAGTTTTTAATTTCTTGTGCACGAATATGCTAATGGAGTGGGAGGGGGTGGGGTGGCCTCATGTCACGGACGTAAAATGCTTGGATATATGGTCGGGTAATTTCTTAATCGTGCCCGAAGGAGGCGGGATGGCGGCGGACCGCGGCGCCAATTCTCCACGTTTCTTTTCTTACTTTCGCTGGATTATTACTTATGCGTTCCTCGCTCCTTTCCCTGGCCATGCGAATTCGCAGGCGATAAAACTTTATTCTCACGAAAACATGTGTTTTATGCTTAAGAAACCAGCCATAAAGATCGTTATCTTAAAGTGGCTTTGGCATTTTAACAAATGACGATTCTTATTGAATTTTGATTCCCTTGTATTATCCTATACACATTAAGTATTCGTGTATCAAACGTCATTATAAAAAAAAGCCTTAATTTATTGGCCTCGGACGGGCGAGTTTAGCCAATGGCGATTATTGACTTTTAAAGCTGTCGATCTATAATTCTATGCGCGTTACAATTTGGCTAAATATCTAAAAGTAACGGCTTCATGGAAATTCAAAGATTATTTATCATTGATCGTAATCGACTAATAATCAGAGTGGACCGCGCACGTCGTCATTTTCGTCGTCGTCTCTCTCTCTCTCTCTCTCTCTCTCTCTCTCTCTCTCTCTCTCTCTTACGTCCCGTGACGACTCTGCGACGTCTAGGAAACAATACGACCACGGCTAATCGATATCCAAGTTATTACAATCGTGATTGTAAATAATCGGCGACCTAATCGTTCCCCCAACCTAAAACGACATAATTCCTCCCAGCCCTATATAATAAACAAATTCCTTAATCGCGAAAAATATGCTATTATAATAATACGGTACCCATCGACTCCGACATCGGTCTCCTCGACTCGACCAATCACACGCACTTTTGACATGTATTAAAGACATAATTATAATTATAATGCGCCGTGAAGGGTCGG
>NW_011948420.1:8305500-8318719 GCF_000503995.2 Ceratosolen solmsi marchali
TCTCTCTCTCTCTCCTGCCCCCCTCATGTCCCTCCTCTTCGTCCCCCTCTCCGTCAACAACCTTCCGCGCCCCCGACCCGACCCATCGCCACTCCTCACCTCATCCGCAGCCGTCTCACGGATGCTCGGCAGCTCTCTCCGAACCTCTCGACTAAATCGGTGCGAACGCACGTCCCACGCGCTGCCCTCTTCCCACTTGGCCTTTGGTCGCTTAGACTTCGAAGGAAGCGACTCGGCCCGTCTCCCTCCCAACGTCCCGATTCAACAGATCCTCATACCCTGAGGGCGTTAATTAATTTTTGATACTGGAAACATTAAAATCCCATCATGCTCCAATGTGCACCGCAATTCGTGGAAAGTCCGTCTACGCAACCTGTACGTGCCTGGGGGAGCCCTCGGTCGGCTAAACGTCCCCAATTTTCCTACAATAATTGACCTGTTTTCGCAAATGGATTAGTAGACAGTAGTAACAACAATGAGAACGAGAGCGACAGCATAGCATAGTCCGACTAATAATGTAGAAGCAACAAATTGCTGCTTGATCGGACCATTCCCATAAAATCTTATAAGTCCTTTAAAGCGAACCTGCGAACCTACTCCGGAAGTAATCGGAGTAATCCAAAATAGGGACAAGTTATCAAAATACAGATAGCAGAGGTTATCAATGTCCGAGAACGTAATTGAGATTCTCGGAAAAGTAATCGGAAAAATATAAGTTTTTACGAGGCCTATAATAGTTTGGCATCAAATGACCATCCCATTAATCAAATGACGCCGCCGAATTCGCGGCTAAAGGAATAGAGCGCCGGCCCGCATCAGCCGTTCCATTCAGCGAACGTTGAAAGAAGCTCGAATCGGTATATTGGTGTGGTAGACGTGTGGTTGTTGGTTGATTGGTTTAGGTCCATCGCGGCGTTGTGCGTTGAAGCGCGGTGTCGGGGTGGGGAGGGGGGCGGCATTGAAGCGGCGGCGGGGCGGGCGGGTGTAGAGAACAAGTCGAGGCGTTTTCGTAATAAGCTCAAAACGAGATGCAGCAAGCCACGATCATTAGCCGAGTAAAATTTATTGCCGCGCAACTGCCGGAAAAAGGCCAGCTTACCAGGTAGAAAGCAACAAGTCTCGGACTTGTCATTCGGGTCCCGTTTATCGAGCCTCACCTCCCCTACGATAATCAAGCGCGAGAGAGCGAGAGAGCGAGCACGTCTGCGCTCGTTTCCTTGGCCGGCTCAATGACCGGGGCGCAGGTACGGGCGTACGCACACTCGCAACCCTTGGCTCGGGCGCACTCGGCGCGAATAACGAGGCATAGACATATAGGTATAAGTGCAATAATGGCGAATACCGCCAATTAGCCGCACGGGCCAATAAAGTGAGCTTGGACGCCGGTGTTACCAGTGGCAAATAATGAGCGCACGACGACCACGACGCGGACGACAACGACGATGACGACGACGAAGACGACGACGACGCACCGAAAATCCGTTCCAGGAGGTCAGCTAGGTTATTCCAGGCCGCTTCTCTCCCTTTCGGCGAACGACGACAACCACCCTCGGCCCTCGGCTAGACAATGGCGCTCACCCACACAACGGCCGATTCTCACACGCACCCGTAAGACGATCGTTATGACGATGCTCTTGCCCCGGACGGATTATCGCGTTGCATCGGTGCATTTTGCGCCGAAAGATTATCCGGTAGGAGATGGCCAAATCTGGACATTGTCCGGAGCGTCGGAAGTATGTCGAGGTGCTGCTGCGCACCTGTGTCCCACCGAGAGCCCCTACTTACTTTACACTGTATACGCCCGACGTCTGCAAGTGTCATGTAATCTGCATTATTTTGCTGGGAATTCGACTCGTTTACCAAAGGATTCCTCCTTTAAGTCGATCGGCCTATCTTTTTCTCTCTTTTTTTTTTTTTTTTTTTCTCTCCATCTTTTTCGTCCAATCTCATTCTCCTTTAACCAATGCCACTCACGAGTTTCCTTTGCTCCGTAGGCCGGAATCAGCCTCCATCCCTGCGACATCTCCTCGATGCGTTACAAAAGAGAGCCGATGAGGTACGACGATACGCTAACGCTCTGTCCCATGTACAAGCATCGTACTCTTTAACCTTTTATCCTTGTTTAATGACTTTTTTCCGAGCGACATTGAGACGATTACCATGTGCTATTATTATAATATCGCAATATCATGGATTTGAGATAAATAGATAGATAGATAATAAAACAAAACTGTCCTATATTTATTTATTAAACTTCGAATCGCGAGCATTGCAACAGTCGTGTGTATATATATATATATATATATATATATATATATATATTGTTTTAACATCAATACCATTACTATCGAATCATTTATGCAAAACATCTACATTACATTGCCAAAGTCGTTTAAGCATTGCCGTCAATGATATTTTTCTATTTCAATGTATCATGTGTATTTTGTAAACATAATCTGCAAAGCTTTTTTAGTATTAATTAAGTTTGTTAATATGTCTACTTGGATTTCGAAAGCTTTCAAACTCACCTTCATATCGCTAGGTTATGAAGGTTACCTTACAAATACCTACAATTCAATTGAACATAAATTTTAGGCACCCGCAATCGTCATAATAAGCAAGATTATTTATTACACTCGTCATCTAAATTACCACGAGTTTAATATTTTTAACAGTATATATTTTACATTAGTATTGCACATTTAATTTGGGAAATACTTTATAAATATACTGAAAATTACGAATGGATAAATATGGATAAAAGGCAAAGTTTTGCAATAATAAAAGCCTATTGTTATATAAATAATAAAAATGACAATTAGTTTATAGAATTTTACATGCATAATTATCATATATACAGTTACAAAAGCCATATTATTAGTTATATGTGCGCGCGTGCGTATGCATACACGTATATATATATATATATATATATATATATGTATAAAACCTTAAGCGAAGCTAATCGAGTTAATTAAATTTTACTGTTTGATATCTTCTTATTCAATCTAAATTAATCTTTCTTTAATACAATAAGAGATTATAAAACCCTTTTAATTTGATCACTCATTGATCATAATTACGGTGTATGAAAGCAGTAAAATCAACAATCTCGAAATTAATCTATGGTGTATATATATATATATGTTTTTTTTTTTTTTTTTTTTTTTTTTTTTTTGATTTGATTTTATGTTAAAGGTTTTAATAAAAGTTGTCACGTAGTCTATAAGATAATTTATAAATATATTTGGGTGTTCGAAATATATAAATTGGAGAGCCGTTCTAATTGCCGGTATTTATTTCGAAATATTTTTCCCGTGTTACGTAAATAAAATTGCACGAGGCCAATGTCCTTCTTGTATATTAGAGCCCCTCTTTAAATGAAAATAAAACAAAACTCTTAATATTACATTTAAATAATCGATATTATTGACGATTCATCGCATTGTTTTTAAATTAAGGTTTTGGAGGAATTGCACAAGCCATGTATGCAACAAGACTTTTTTATTGCTTCGAAGATATAAAATAGAGAAATGAAATATCGATAGGCTTAAGTTGTTAAAAAATTATCAAACGTAAGTTCTTAATCTCCTTGAAGCTGATGTCTGTTGACATGAAATTTCATTTAACAAGCATTTAAACATTTTGTCTTAATTTTTTTAATATTTATCTTCGATTTTAATTATGCGACAATACGAACATTAATTAAGTTATGTTTTTTTTTTATTATTTTTTTTATTTTTTTATTTTTATTTTTTGAACGCACGTTATTAAAATAAATTCATCATCGAAAAAATTTCCTAATAAAGGAACTTAACAACCGGTCAATTGAAATCATTGGTATTCCTTATTTTGGCAATAAGAGTCACATTGAGATCTTTGGTGGAACGAAGGAGGCCATGAGAGATATAAAATATCTTTATCTACCTGTAACCCATAAGAATCCGCACTCGTGATTTCGTGTGAAATCTCCTTCTACCTTGGCAGATTCTCCGACGTAGCATAATCATCGAAATTTCCTTGAATTTTTCAACTTTCCGGAACGCCCTGGTTTTCCAACAAGTGGCCATTTCGACTGCACACGATTTTCCTATCTTGGCTTCTACGTTTAAAGTCGGCTTGCTCCGAGCAGACGCTACGAGCTTTCATAACGAAAGGGAGGAGACGTTGCGTGCACGCACACCTAGAGAGTGAGAGAGATAGCGCGAGAGAGAGAGAGAGAGAGAGAGAGATAGCGAGAGAGAGAGAGAGAGAGAGAGACAAAGAGACAGACAGGCAGAGTCGAACGATCACCGATCCATCCATCGTTTAACGAGACGAAGAAAAGAAAGAAAAAGATGAAGAAAAAAAAGGTAGAGGATGCTCGACCGCGAGCCAGACGACTTTCGGTCATATCATTCGTGTAAAAGGCCAGTATTGTTTTACTTCGGGCATCGTTCATCCCTAGCAGCTGGCACACGGTCATTGCCTTTAATTAATCAGACGAGCTGAATGGGTCGATTTATAACGCGGAGTAATGGGCGACGGAGTGGCCAATGGAGCTTCGAGGGAAATTGATTTTTCCACTTTGTTTTGCGAGGTGGTGGGGCCTGTCGCGCTTAAATAACGATTCGTGGCGCATCATTTTGCGGCGACGATTCTCCCGTACGTGAATGTCGCAACATAAGTAATGGCGCCGACGTACTTTTGAGCAAATTGTTGGATTGGCATGGGGAGGAGTTTGGGTTTGAGCGACTGCGCTTTGAAGACGCTTAAAGGGAGCAGCTTTTAAAAATTGAATCCCATTTACTTGGCCTTACCAAACTGCCTTTGAATGGAGCTTTTTACATTGCGACGTCTCGACTGAAGGAGCCATTAATTTGCTCGTTGCGCGAAAGCCAAAGCCTTTCTTGTTTGTGCATTGCGCTTCGTGGCTCGATGTTTAATATTATAAAAGACTGTTTGAGATTAGATGTATGATAAACTTGTCGATTTTATCAACAAAAATGCCCTCTACGTCTGACTGACTATTAAGTACGATTAAGACATGGGAATTTTAAATTTTAATAATCTACAGTCACACTCTTACCGCTAATTTTTTTAAGGGACTCCCACACAGCCCCGTAATTATAACATAAAAGTCTTTTTTTGTTTTTTTGTTTTTTTGTTTTTTGCTTTTTAATGGGCTTTAATATCTAATAGCGTTATCTTATAATTCTATACGATTGATGCTTCATAGAAAGTGAAAAGTTTTACAAACATTCGGCATTTAGCACACTCGATCTCACGCATTAGTATGTATCGTACGTATTAAGGACAACAACCAAGTAAATTTTTGTCAGACAATGTATGCTTGTAAAGTCGCCAATTTCTACGTATTCTTATGGGATAATATTAAGTAGGGAATAGTGTGTATTTTAAGATTCGTTGAGAATATCCGATTGAGGGTATCCGATAGAACACCGCATCGACTCGATCAGCCTTGATTGGTAGTAAAGTGAAAATCACTGCTCAATGTGAACGAATCGATCGAGAGAACTAGGGAAGAAAAAACGCTCCTTGTCGTTTAATGCACATATTAATGCAGCAAATAAATGAGAAATCAAGGAATCCGTTTTGGGCGGGTGCGGCCACGTAATATAGACGTACGAAAGGGCAACATGAAAAAAAAAAAAAAAAAAAAAAAAAAAAAAAAAAAATACTGCAAAGCCGTTCCTTTTCCCCGGAATCGCGATTAATCATCGTAAGTGCTTTTAATTTGTAAACAAGGGCACTTTATGAATACTTTATTCAATGGCCACGATTTCGTGGCAGCCCCGTTGCATTTTTCTCCTGATCTCCATTTGAGCGACGCTGCCATTGTGCGAGTGTACGTGCCCGGATCTGCAACCGCATGCCCAAGTGTTTGTATGTAAGAACAATGCCCTTGCAAATTCCATGCGCAGGTACATATGATGTGCATTTTCTACTACACCTCTCCTCCTCCCCCGACCCATCCTACTCGCCGCACAGTCAGTCACCCGCACCATCATCCGCTCTCAACTCCTTAAACACACCAATACAGTGGCGCGCACGTATGCACTTGTTCTCTGGTCTTTTTCCTTTTCCCATACTATCGTTCGCTCTGTCATTCTTAAGGTATTTCGTTGCAGGACACAGTTTGCGGATGTAAAAAGAGCAAGCGGAATCCTTGAGAAATTTATCATCCGGTTTTTAAGATTTACAAATGGAGAGCTTTGGTCGTGTGCTCAAATTTCAAGATTATGGATAAATTGAAAATTTGCCGCTGTTTTTAATTCGTTATGGAAACAATAAATATATTTGTATTTACTATTCTAATTTAAATTGTCGTCGTATTTAATTCGAAGCGTAGTTAATCCTCGTTGAAAAACTCAAACTTTATACGTCGATCGATGTTACATTTCTCAAATATAATTTAACACGTTTAAGCACACAAGTATTTAGTTCTTATTTATTACCGTAGTACTGTGCATTGGAAAAGTAATATTATCTAATTATCAATTAACGTTGATAAGGGCATGTTTTTTTTTATTTTTGTTGTTGTTGTTGTTGTTGTTGTTGTTGTTGTTGTTGTTGTTTTGTTTTGTTTTAAGGAAATATAGTACGTGCTCTATTAAAATTGAATCTCATATAAAGGCTCGATGATCATAGTGACTAAGATTGTTGAGTGCATAAGGATTCGTTGATGGTGATGTTGAATGAGGGAGGGGGGGGGATAATGGGAACTAGTTACTTTTCTCTGTAATAGTGATAATTCATATTAAGCACTTTTCATTTATAAATGACGCTAGTTTATTCAAGCGTAATAATTTTAGAGCGTCAATCTTGATAAGGTGATCAGAGATCTCGTGGATTAATAATACGCATCGTGAATGATATAATATAATTCCGTCGCATTAGTATGAAATCTTGCTAATTAACAATAACTTTTCTTTTCGACGATAATTTATTTTACCATCCCTATTAAAATTTCTACGCCTTACGGTCTGTCTCAATGTGAATGAGGAGAGTAATTCCTCAATACGACCCCCCCCCCCCCCCCCTATATTATTTTTTTTATCATAGCCAGTGTTTGTGGGAGATGAAAAGAATTTCCAGAATCTCTACCTCTCGATTAATTCGTCATATTTATCTAACTATCGGATCAAGTATTTTTCACGATCTATAGAAATTTGCAATTCCAATACGATTCAAAGTCTAGTTCGTTGATGCAATGTATAAACAATCTTTTCTCGGATAATTTAATTATTAAGTAGCGCTAGATAAATTACAACAATATATTATAACACCGCCGTCGTTTCTGAGTTAAAAAGTGCCCTCATTCTACAATTAGTAAACGTTCTGGCATTATTAATTGGGCAAACTATAATCCGCAATGAATAAACGACTTATTTTATTATATCCCCGTGGAATAAGTAATGTTAATATGTTGCATAGTACACCTGTTTATTAAAAATTAAGTTATAACGTCTTTTATTCAAAAACTTTAGGAGTCACATCAAGATGAATATCTATTGAGAGGTTAAATTTTTTTAATCATGACGTTGCAAAATAAAGTTACTAAATATAACGATGTCATGATAGGATTTTAATAGCTACGAATTGAAAAGGAAAAATCAATTAAGCAATCAAAATTTCTAGTCCCTCGCGAATCAGGACAACGAGCAACATATTACGAGTATTATTAATATATTAATGCTATCGCAGATAATATTAAATGCGTTAATAATTAGGATTTAAGTATTTAAGCTGGCGACTGGACGCAACGAGCTCGCCTCCACACGTAAACACACGAGAGTCGTATTGGTGGTGGTTTGTATTTAATCGAAAATCTTGTTATTAAAGTAACGAATGCGCGACCTATACGAAAGCAACAGCGGTTAGTTATAAATGAAATACTCGCGTTAACATTATCTTAGATTAAAGTCGAGATGAGCGAAGGATTATGCCTGGGTACGGAATTCTGGACGATAATGGATTTGCTAAGAGGCGTAGCGGCGGCAATGTCCCTCGGAATCATTAGCAGCGTTCACTTACGTTTCAAAAGGTTGTCCCCGAAGCGCTTGATTGATCGATGAAGTAAGTTATCAGCTCGTCGTGAAACAATCGAGAAATGCTCGTGAGATCTGATGCGTGTGCGGCTGTCGAGGAAAAAGGAGGACCAAAGCGGGCCGCCCCCGGTATCTGCACACGCGTCGCACGAAATCTCGAACGCGCTAGGCGGCGATAGATGGGAGATTTCCGAGGTTAAAAGGTAGAAAAAATAGCCGATGGAGCCCGATAGGTGGTTTCCTGAAGCGAGAACATCGTGATGAGGAGCCGCGGGTGGGTGAGGTATACGCGAGAGAGATAGAGAGAGAGAGAGAGAGAGAGAGAGAGAGAGAGAGAGAGATCGAAAGAGATAGAGAGAAAGAGAGAGAGAGTAAGAGATTCTTGTCTCCGATGGTCATTAGAAAAATGACGTTACGTGTGTCAGAAAACATCGTTGGCTGGGGGTGAGAGATAGAGAGAGAGAGAGAGAGAGAGAGAGAGAGAGAGATCGAAAGAGATAGAGAGAAAGAGAGAGAGAGTAAGAGATTCTTGTCTCCGATGGTCATTAGAAAAATGACGTTACGTGTGTCAGAAAACATCGTTGGCTGGGGGTGAGAGATAGAGAGAGAGAGAGAGAGAGAGAGAGAGAGAGAGAGAGTGAGGGGTTGGGGACATTTTCCACCAAGACGTTATCTTTCACGCGACGTTGACGCCTGCGCATTGTATTCCACGATAAGCCATTGATACGTGATGGACCGCGCGTTACCTGCCTACGATGCCGACAAATAGTTTAGTGTGAAATTGAAAATTTTATGATCCATTCTTCTCGCCGTGTAGGCTCTTTTAATAGAACATCTCTCTTCGGCCTCCTCACTCGTGCTGCGAGTCATTTATTCTGCAACGTTAATAGGAAATCATTAGAAATGTTTATCATTCCGGCATTCGAAAGGACGCGAGAGTTTATCCGCACTTCGATCGATGAACAACCGTCTCCGTTCGCTTTCAAGAGTCCATGATAAAAATGATATTTATCCATTGGGCTGTAGTTATACAGTCGAATGGCAAACATACAATTATCATGATTGTAAAATACATTAAATTAAGTAATAAAAATTGAACGCGGACGATTGCGTAGATACAGCGAATTAGGGAAATATAGAATAATTGGCCGTTATGATAAATACTCGTGCGAACGCGATGGTTGAATTAGCTCGAAAATTCTAGAAAATAAAATATTGTCCAATCAGGTGTCACGTATAAGTAAATGCATTTGTATTGGTCGATGTTAAGGCACGAGCAAAGCTTATTAAGTGTTATACGGGCAATCCAGGAAAATGCTACATCTGCTTCGCGGCGGGGGACGGATCGTCATTTTTTTAGGGGTAATTTGGAGTTTTGTACGAGGGTGAATTATCTAACGAATAAGTATGTTATTCGAGGATAATATCGTGGACTTGAATACGATAAATAAAGCGGGCGATTTAATCTTCGAGCAAAAATTGTTCATCATCATCCGATCCCTCTCCTCTTTTTCCTCATTCTACGCCATAAAGTTCACAATGAATTTACAATAGAAATGACCGATTGATTTCGATTTTAGTGCCATAGCATGTAAAGAAAAAAAAAAAAAAAGAAAAAAAACCTAGAAAAAATGAGATTATGCAACATTGTGGCAGCGGTGATGTATAAAATTAATATGTCGGCATTATACAATAATCAATGTTTGTTAATTTTTTTTTTTTTTTTTTTTTTTTTTTTTTTTTTTTTTTTGTTACATATTTATCGACGACAAATTGTTTACATATTTTGTTATCTTTATATACAATGTTATCGAGGTCAGGTATCATGGCAATATCATGGCTGTTTAGAAGAGGCGTTTCGATATCGCTCGTATAATATAATCGGTTAATCTCACCAATTGAGACAAAAAAAAAAAAAAAAAAAAAAAAAAAAAAAAAAAAAAAAAAAAAAAAAAAAGAAAGGATCTTCCTAACGGTTGCTCGTTCTCTCGGAGATAATCTCGCGAGGTATAATAATCGCAATAATATTGAATATTTAAATTCAAAGTGAATCGGCGGGTAGGACGGATAATCTATTTAGGGCGCGCAATGTGCGATAGCGAGAAGAGTCGATGTTGGAGGTTTGGAGGTTTGGAAAGGAGCGTTTGCGAGGGTATTGGTAATCCGTTGCGAACTGAGACAAGCCACTTTCGAGGACGAGTGACGATTGACTGATGCACGAAGGACGAACGGCATTTTGATTTTTGACTGACTAATGCCCCGTTAAAGCACAAGTCCAAGTGACAACGGCTAAAGTTGTAAATCCTCTCGTAAAATCATGCTGGACAGCTTGTGCGAAACGATAAATATTAATGCTTGGCCAGAACGGTTTCTTTTTTCGCTTCATTTTTTTGCTTCTTTTTTTCTCAGGCAGGATCATAAATCATTTCGGTGGAAGAAGCTTGTCAGCAAAAAATACGGCGAATAAAGATGGCCAGTGGTAAGGGTTTGTTTCGGATGCTAAAAACCTTTTTTGCTTCTTTTGCCACTCGTCTGTCTTTTTCAGTCTTATGCTCTCCTCTTCCTATTTTTTTAACCGATACACTCCCTCTTTTATTATTTTCGCATCGGTAGGAATGTCTAATGATTTATTTATTTCTGTACAAACAGGCCAGCCTCTTTTATCGCCTGCATATTAGTAATAAGTGATTTATTCTATAAAATCGACGAATCTTTTACTATAAAGGGACTAATTTCTTTAAGTCCTCCATGTAACGTGTCAAAACAATAATTTATATAAATTCGATTTTACTAGCTTATCGAACGTTCAGAAGAATTAATTAGAAACGATTGCTTCCACTGCCCATTGCACGATTATTTAATAAATAATTATTCCGTAACGTTTTGTGATCGTCTTCGTTAATTATAGCCTTATCGGATAAATAATGATAAAGCATGAAAATGTCACGTTTAGGATAATTAATATCACGAAATCATGATTTTTCAATACTACTTGACTAACAATAATATTTTTAATTGTTTAACCATGGCAGTTATTGAAAACAAAAAAAAGAAAAAAAGTTGAAAAGATTATTTTTTTCATTACTTTTGTTAAAAATAAAAATGTACAATATTCTTTTGTGTCAATTAATTATTTATTTTTTATTTATCTATAATTTATAATTTTGAAAATTAAATTTCGTATTCAAACTTTAAATTGTTTGCCTTCAACGACATACTACTTACATTACAATTTATTCTTCTAATTGATGACTTAAGCAAATATGACTTCTTTACGATATCACTCGAACAAAAAAAAAACAAAAAAAAAAAAAAAAAAAAAAATAAATAAATATAATTTTTATAAAATAAATTCATAAAAGGCTTTTCTTTTTTTTTTTTACTGTACTTAGTATTTTGATAATATTACTTTACAATAAAATTCGTAATAAATTTATTAATAATATATATTAATAATTTGAGTATTATTTTTCAACGTACTATTATCGAATAAAGCAAAAATTTGAAAAATTAAAATATTTTTTTATAATCTTAATTACTACCAATATTTATAAATATTAAATGATGCTAAAAAGTATTGTGGTTCAATCATCAGCGTATTCGTCGTCATCGTCGTCGTCGTCGTAATCACCATCAGCATCATCATCATCTTCATCATCATCGTCATTATAAGTTAAAGATCATGGAAAAACGTTTATAGAATATACTTTGTTCTTTGTACTTCAAAATTTATAGTTAGATATGTTAATATTAGTAGAATCATCAATGAAAAGGATAAAAATAATACATTGGCATTTCATAGATTATTAAGCGGTTCCAGTATATCCTCCTTCTCAAGCAACATATTGCCCGTAATTAGACAATTCTGTTTGGAAAAATAATCCTTAAATGACTAAGCAGCAAGGATGAATAAGTGAAAGCTGAGAAAAATATTTTTATCCATTGGGAAGTAAGTTCAAACAAAAAACGATATTGATCGTAACTCGTATGTTTGAATGCCACGCCCCGTTTATTTTTGATGAGGTGGTCGTCTTGTCTTCGTTTTCTCCTACAAAGTCTACGCCCCTGTTTTTTTTTTTTTTTTTTAAGGAATTTTACCTATGCAGTCATTCTACAACGCCACTAATTTTAAATTACGTCCGACTTGTATACTTATATGGAGATTTCTCTTTCTAGTCTCGATTACCTGTTTACCGTACTTGTATGTGATCCGATATGTTGAAATACCTTTTTACTAAGTATAGTATAAATAATATATAATGTATTTCAATGAGATTGAATTTATCTTTAAACGAATATTTTTCTATACAATCTCATAATGACTGTACAGCAAATCCTACCATTTATTTCGATTTATCTGCTACGAGGTGAAGTATTTTGGGTTATGAATATTTAAAATTTTGTTTAAATTTCTTTGGCTTACACAGACTGATAAAACTATATTTCATTTCGATGAGAATATTTTTATAATAATAAATTCTATTAAAATTCCGCAAAATTGTAATAGTGCAGATTCCCGTTCAACGATACATTTATTTAAAAAATAACTTGGCACGATCGATCCATAGGCTACATTTTCATAAATTTATGAATAAGAATTTTTCACAACAATATTTCAGATCTTTAAAATAAAAATATTATGACGTATTAGGGATTAATTTCAAGTAATTTTGTCAACTATAGCTGCAACAAAATATACAAATATTATAATACAACAATATTATGAACAAATGTTCGTTATTATATATATCTCGACGGTTGGAGTTTAATATTTTGATAAATCGAAGAAATTTTATCGTAAATAAGATTTCTTATGAAAATTGTTCTCAACAGCTTGTAAGAATATATTCCAATTAGCATGTAAAACAACATAGCTTCGTAATAAAATAACAGCTTCATACTTTAAAATACAATTAACGTTTGTCAAGAGTTAAAAAATTGTGAATTAAAGCATATCAGATATCATTCGGTAAAAGGGAATGTCTTGTACAGTAAAATATATGTGTTAATAGTGATTTTGTAGTTTCTTTAGCAATTTTATTTGCATTGAGTGTACAGTGAGAATTTTGAATGTTAATTTATCTATAATAACGTAAACTAGTTAAATTTATTTTCATGCAGTATATGTACCATATAAAATATTGCGGGGGGGGGGGGGAAAAAAAAAA
>NW_011948420.1:8318798-8341226 GCF_000503995.2 Ceratosolen solmsi marchali
TTGAGGCGGGGGGGGGGAATAAAACAAGCAATTTACGTAAAATTTATACGTATGAATGATTTAAATTTATCCTACATTTTGTTGTCTTTGTTAAATAATTGACTAATTCGTCTCTTTAATTTTATTTTAACAAGATAACCTCATCTACCAATACTAAATGTATAAACTCAATCTAATACATTGGAATTTTCAATTTGTTTAAATAAGATCTTATCAGTAGAGAAAAAGAATCGATAAATAAATATGTAAATAAATGATAGAGATGTAACAATTATTTACCAAGAGTACATGTGTCAGATTATGAATTGTTACTTTTAATTTTTTTATAGAATAAAATATTACCCGTGATAAATGATATAGGAAAGTATAGGAAATAGGTACGACGCATTCTTAAAAAAAAAAAAATTCAATTCAAATGGAAATATTAATAGAAATATCTTTAATGTAACACTAATCTTGTCGATATCAAATGTCATAATAAAGATGTCCTATTTGTTTCAGTTGTGCTTGAATTACATTTTAAATTCGTTAATGCTTCTGTATAATTGACTATGTACAGAAATAGATTTGGAAATAGGTCAGCCATTATGATCGTATGTAATTGGTTTTTTGTATCTCATTGTGCATTGATGCATGTGCAGATGTGCGCACACTCGCTCGTACAGACGTAAGTAGTAATTGTCTTTGCATATACTTTTGAAAGATTGTGATATAAAAGCCGGATCTCTCGAGTTCGAGGGAACGGATGCGACGGCGCAATTTTCTTCGGATTATAGGTGCACACGCGCATTGTCCAAGAGATGCTTATAAAATGAGCGGAAACAAGGCTAACGAGAGAACAGACAGGGTTACGTCGACGGCCTCGTTGATTGGAGATGAAAATTAATTGGGCGAATGGAGTGTAGTGGAGCACAAGTGGCGGGAAGTGGGCAACCTAATGGCGAACCCCCGTTATTGTGCTTCAATTCGAATTGTGCACTTGGAGATATTTTTCAACACAGGAAAATTGATGCTGGTAAGGCGCAGTTAGGTGCAATCAGGAGTGCAATATTGAATTTTTTTTATATCGCGATTAGCGCTTTTATTGCTAAGGCAATATTATTTTAACGCTTTTATGACGGCGATCGCGCAATTAGAATTTCATCTTTTTTTTTTTTTTTTTTTTTTTACGAGTAGTCCTTCCTCTATTTATCTAGGATTCTCTCAGTCTATTCCGTTTGATATATTAGATTTTGGATGAGCGAGTGGACGATAAAATCGCACGTTTTAAATCTTTGTTTAATTATAATTATCGCAGTTTAATTGGAATTTTTTGGTCACTTTAGGGACTTTAATGTCGTATTTTTTGAAAGATAATGATTTTAGAATTCGCACTTGATTAACGAATGTCGTTACCCTAATTCGGAAAATTTTTATTTTATTGTAAATTTCTTTTGTAAAGAATATATATATATATATATATATATATATATAGAATCGTGAGAAATACGATGATGTAATTATCAGAGATGCAATGGTAATTATAGGAGAATACAAAGAAATATAAAGATTGGCAATAAAATTTTTTTATTTGGTCATTTAACGAATAGGTTATTAAATCGAAGTTAGCATCATTTTTCACCTCTTGCCTCTCGTCGTGTGTACCAATTGTACAACATTGTTTACGCTCACAAAGGACGAATCGATCCTTTATATCCTGGGATGCTCTATTGCCTGCAATGATTAATGCCAAAGATATAATGCTATAATGGAAATTAGGATTGTCGAGGTATTGGAAGGTGTCTTATAATGTTTGTAAACGTCGATCGGGCGTGAAAGAACGCAAATGCACCGCTGGCAAGGCAATAAATTCAGCGGACGTCGACCGATATCCGTCCAATGTGCGAGCGTGTGATATTGTGAGCGCCGTAGCGCGGCAATGCAATAAATTTACGTAAACGCTCGGCCATTGCCGTGGTGAAACTGCGAATTCAATAAAGCTCATCGCCTCCTCCTCCTCCTCCTTCAGCTTCGCCTAGCGTCGACGATGGGCTTATCGAGTCGGTCGACGAGTAAGTGGCGTTGTAGTTTTCGTCAAATCCGCTCGCGTAACCGGCGATTGGCCAATTCAATTTTCAATGAGACTCACGATGCCAGCAACATTACCGCCGGATGTCTGCTCGCCCGGGAGATGACTAATAGATTTCTCTGGACGGTCCATCCATCTCCCGAGGCTCGCTCGCCGAGGCATCGATAGGGAATCGAGCGGCCGATCATCGGCGACCCATTCATTAACAAATGCCGAGCATTAATTATTGCACGCATACACTTTTGTAGCAGCCATTAAGGAGCTAATAATACGAGAGAGACTGTCCTTGGGCTTGTTCCTCGCGCATTTGGGCGCTCGCGGAAATCCTGGCTGATCGATGAAGCCGCAAGAACGCGCGTGCTCCGGCGACGTATCGATCGCTCGCCTTTGGCTAATTGAAAAGTCGTCGTTAACGCGCAAATGGAAAGAGACAATTTGAAAAAACGGGATGCTCCCGTAATGGCGTATTATTATTCGTTTATATAGTCTTTTGCATAATAAGTTATTTCGAGCATATAAATTTTCAAGGTATTTTTAGATTTAAAGCCTTTACGACGACTTGACGTGGTGCTTATTGCTTAACGGGGCCAGATCTTGTGTGGTTTATTAGTAGTTAACATTTTATTTTCCATAAAGCCGACGTTGCTCTTAATTTTTTGTTTGTTTGTTTGTTTGTTTCTTTTTGTTTTTCTTTTACTTCTTCTTCTTCTTCCTCTTCTTCTTTCTTCTCCTCTGCTTCTTCTTCTCCTTCACTATCTCCGATTGCAAAATAATGATAAACACAACTGTTTTTAAAGTTCAAGCTCATACGCTAATTTTAATTACTTAAGTATTTGATTTGATTTAATTAGCAGATGGAATTTTGTATCGCTACGAAAATATTATAGTAATACATAAATTTCTTCTTATTTATTTCATTTTTCTTTGGATGTTTATTTTTATTTGTGATTTTGTTTTGTTTTGTTTTGTATTTCTTTTTTTACAAGCCTTTTTAAGCCAATTAAATATAAGAAGTAAACATAAGAATAAATCTTGAATTAATTATTAACAAAATTGTTAAATATTAGAATATGTTCGTGTGTGTGCGCGCGTGTTTAATAATAAAGAGACAGAGGAGGAGGATCTTCATTGGGAGACAGCAATCATTTCACATACCATAAAGTATAATGTTTTACACGCAGAAAATACTTTTTTAATCCATACGTTGTTTGTATTCAACAGTTTTTATAGCCATTTAAAGCTCTCGCAATCTTTATTAAATACACTCCGATGGAAATTATACGCGCTTTCCCACTCTCGAAGATGTTAAAAAAGCTTTTACATTCTCTTTTTAACCGAATCATAATTTCTCATACTGCCCAACACTTATTATATCAAAATTCAGAAAATGATTACGCAAATTTATTCAGGTGCGTGGGACATCTCGTTCATGCCCCTTCTCTCTCACACGTGCGTAACGGGCTATACCGGTCTCGCTATCTCCCTCCCACTGCCCTGGACGGACGAGCCGTCAATTTTCATTAAAAATTATTCGACGCTCGCGGTATTTCTCAAGATTTCTGCCCTCCCGTCGAATATAAAATTCGCGTATAAAATAAATTCCGGGGCGCCACGCTCGGCTCTCCAATTAGGCAAAGTAATTAAAGAATTACGTATCGGTGAGTATATTCTCTTCTTGGCTAGGCATTCCTACGTCCATAACGAAAATAGGAGATACTTGAGCAAGTCCCGCGCGCTATGAATTCTCGCATTCGTAAAATCTTCCATTTACGGCGCTGACGGCTCGTAATGTCACGGATATCTCCATGTTGGCTCACGGAGACGCGGGCATCGACGCGCGGCATCTCCCTCCGTTTTTTTTTCTTCTTCTTGCTAAACTCTGCTATTACGGTTCGAATCAACTCCTATCTTTTCATTAAAAATCTACACTTTATTGCAGTACTCAAATTGTTGTAAAATGACGATATTTAAATGACGTTAAGCCACCGACTCCCCTCGCCCCTCGCAAAGCGTCGAGGTTGCAACACTGCCGGGATTAAATATTAGTTACTGAGACGAGTGAGTCCCTCACTGTCCGACAGTTGAGGGTAAAAAAGAAAAATCAAGGGAATAGTGTGATGGTGATTGGGTGGAGATGGATCGTGGTGATGGGATGGGTGGTGGTGGAGGAGGAGGAGGAGGAGGAGGAGGAGGAGGACAAGGAGGAGGTGGTTAAGAGCCACTCTTAGAGAAAATGAAAAATATGGTGTTTTGAATTATGACAATGTCATAAATAACTGCTGATGGCAATATTTTGTCACCTTTATTGCCTTCTGCTTTTTGTTTGATCGTAAATTCGGTGGCGGTTCGGCATCGCTAGGTGCAGGTACCGTAACCGCTTGTTGGCCTCCGTACCGATTCTCCCCGTTTTGCATCGGAATTACAAGCCCGAAGCGAAAAGTCCGCCCTACTCTTTCCATCGCGCGGTCCATTCGACTGTCGTCTTCGTCGCGCCAAATGTACGTCCATTTCTCTTCGCTGCCACTCTCGCGACACTTAACATAGGATTAATCCGTGCAAGGCTCTTCGCGTGCGGAGATGCTGTTTTCGCGATGCCACGTACCATATACTTCATTATTCCCCGTTTGCCGTATTAAGCCAGCGACATAAGACGATTTGTCAACTGTAAACTCGATGCACTTCTTATTCGATGGCCAATTATATTAAACAATGTAAATTCATCGGTTTGCGAGAGATTGAGACAATGTGGTGATTTTTTTTTATACTCTTTGTAGTAGTTGCGATGATTTCTTACGGGCCATCATCGATCTACCAATCGATAAGTAAATTCTTTCATTCATCGATCGTTTCATCCTCAATGCGTACGAGAATACTGTACGAGAATATATTTTTTATACTGTAATAAAGTAAGTTGGTACAAGAGAATTATAATCGCTAAGAAATTACAATCATAAAGAACGAGTCCTTTAATCAATACAGAATAAAAAGTTGATTGCATTGTAAAATCAAGAAATTATTCAATTTCATATGTGGGCTTGCTTGCCCAAAACACATATTGTAGCTCAATGAAATAGTTCTTTTGATAAGTTAATTGCACATATGATTTTGCAAAGTATAGGCATATTTCATTCCGAGTGATTTCATTCGATAAGAAATGCGCATGAAAGTCGCGTATGCCTGGATTATTATGACACTCGAGGATTCTTATTTCATAAAAAGTTTATGTAAATATTCAAAAGCATGTCAGTATTGACATTTATTTATTTTTTTTTTTTTTTTGTTCTGTTGCAATATTGTTATTAAAGTACTTAGTTTACTATCGATTATTTACATTAACATTTTATACTTGTGTAATAATACTAGCTCGATCAATGTTTAATCGACTTTGCGCAAACATCTCAAGTTGAAAAAGCTCATTCATGTTACCTAATTTTCTTTTACGAATAATAATGCATAAGACTCTATATCGTATAAGTATTATCTTCAATTGTAGTGGAAAATTTTATGGTCGAGATAGATAGTTTATGCGTGAGGCTCGATATCAGGTGAAAAGCAAGCGATTTCATGTATTTGTATAGAAGGCTTTTATAAAGCTCGTTAGACTCGTTGTACTTTAGCTTGTATTGTATAATTTTTAAACTTATTACTTCTCAACTAAACATTAATTATCATTCCGACACCTTGCCATTTGGGGAATTTCAAATTCCAATATTCCATTAGCAATATCGTTATCCATTAGCGATATGGCGTTATCAGGTATTATCGTTATTTGGCATTGGGGGAGAGGTCCGGCTTTAGTAATCGCGAGTCTAATGGTCCGACGAACGTTTTCGTATTACGGCGCGACGAGCTTGAGTAACGCGCGCATCGGGATAAAGCGCAACAAGTCCCGAGCTTCCAGTGGAGAACGCCGTCGATTGTCCCACGGAACGGCGGGGCTCGTCTGGCGAACCTCGAGAGGAGTAGAGAATGTTGTCGGGGTCGAGGGGGAGAGTCGAAGCGGGGATAAGTCATACGGGCGCAAGTGTGCAAGTGTAATTCGGTGGCGCAGGCGTGGGGCGCGAGACGCGGGGAGGACGATTCTCCTCCAGGTGGGAGTGGCGTGGGTGTGTCCAAGGTACTTCCCTCACGACCGCGAGAGTACGGCGCATGAGCACCCGCGCAAATCGCTTTCATGCATGACCCCCGCGCGCTTTCGACCCGAGGTGCCCGCCACGCTGCCTCTTGTATCAAAATTATTGCCATTGCACCGCGACTTTCACCAAATAAATCAACGCTCGATCTCGTTGCTCTTCTGCGCGAACATACTACTGTGCGAACGCATTGTTCCCAGCTCCCTTTTCGATCCAAGTGCTTGCATTCCTTTTTTTTCTACATCGGCTTCTTCCTTATTTATTAATTGAGTTTATGGCTCTGTCAGCCCTAGGAGCAGCGGGTGCCGTACCTCGTGAATTAAATAGATAAGCTCGATGGGTTTCTTCTGTCGGAAAAGAGGCTTCTCCACTCGCATTTTATCCTAGAATTGTCTTTTTTTCCATTTTTCTTTTCGGCTACGTTGTGCGTGATAAATGCTCTTTTATGCGAGAATAATGCGATAGGAGATAATCGTTAATGGCTGTCTCGCTCATTTGTTGCCCGGTTATATATCATCAATTTACACAGTTATCGAAAATCCCTAATTAACGTATAATTTTAAATTAATATTATTATTTTAATATTACAATTAGTATAGCTGTAAAGCATCGATAATAATAAAGAAAACTCTTTTAGTTATTATTATTATTATTATTATTATTATTATTATTATTATTATTATTATTATTATTATTATTATTAACGACTTTTTTATATATGTTTTTATTATGGTGCGGGATATTTTTATTACGCTGTATTTTTAGTCATAATTTCATAATATTTACGATGTTTATTTCTTTTTATATTCTAGAAGCTTTTATTAGCTTAAATAGATATTAATAAATATACTTAAATTTACCGTACTCTATTGTTATTATTATTATTTTAATTTATAAATGAATATAGCTTTTCAATTTATTTAGCATCCAAAATAGGTTTTCACCTTTATATGAAAAAAAATAAAAAAATAAAAAATAAAAAATAAAAAAATAAATAAATAAATAAATAAAAATAAATAAAAAGAAAAAAAAGATAACATATTAATTTCGCGTTATTCAACATTAAAAGCATATTAGAAAACAGTTATATCAGTACAATAAATAATTTTTTTGTTCTAGCTAAAATTTTTAAATAAATCAATTTTAAAATTTATAGAAATACGGTCGGGTTGAGCCTAAAAACTTGACCTAAACTTTCAAAAATGTGTTATGGCTAATAAATATCAAGTCATAATTTTCAATAGGAGGAAAAACAAGACCTTGCTGTGTAAGAAGGTTAAAAGTAGACCGTAGAGGCATAAAAGTAATGTGCTTTTATCTCCTCTCTCTCTCTCTCTCTCTCTCTCTCTCTCTCTCTCTCTCTCTTTCCGAAGGTTCAAATTTTTTTTGAAGCCTTTCTTCATTTCAAAATTTGTTCGACTGAATGAACAAGCCACAATCATTTATGCATGAAGTGCTTTTTTTTCTCTTTAACCAATATCTTCCTTCGACACATTTTCTTCAAGAGTTATAAGTTGATGGGGAAAACATTTTCACTTCGCCTACCATGTGCCTTACACATGAGATTTTTCTATGTGTTACAGTGGAGCAATTTTTCATGGAAAACGTAAGCGAAAATGCGGACGTTAAAACTACACATGTTGCATTTTGACCGTTGAATACACTAGTTATAGTGAAAGTGGAAAATACGTCCCGATTTGAGAAATAGTTCAAATTTTTTCTAGGCATATATAGATTTGACTTACTAAAAAAAAGGGAATTCATTGTGAAAGTTTGTAAATATGGAATAAATTCAATGCAATTCTGTGAGACTCTCTCTTAATATTATTTAATAATTGGATAAAGTTCTATAATTTGAATTTGTTATATATATATATATATATATATATATATATATGTACATGATCATAGCAATAACGTTAAAGTCATTTTAATGTAATATTGCTAGATTGCAAAAAAATACTTAAATTTTTGTATTTAAAATTATTACTTTGGACGTACGTCTAAAGTCAAATATCCTTATAATTAGTCTCGAAACAACGCAAATAATTAAAATTTTCGAGTTATTGCGATAAAGCAAACGCTCTCCTTTATCGACAATTCAAGCATCAAGCCATTTAAAGTTGCACTGCCAAACGCCTCGATTATCAATCTGCAATTATAAGAAAGTTGATAATAAATTATCGTATAACTCGCGTCGCGCCATTAAAAAGTTTTCAGCAACAAAATCTGTAATCCCAATTTAGATTTTCATTGTGCGTTAAAAGTGTCAGAAATTGCGAGACAAAGGAGAAACGATGTTATCAGTGAAAGTAGCGCTCGACAGTGGCCTTCCGCAAGTGAAATGAAGCTAACCGAGTGAAATTGGAAAGGCGAGGGAGAGAAAAATGAGAGAAAAAATTAGAAAAGCTAAGCGAATGGAATATCCAGTTGAATATTCGGGCGGAAGAGATTAAAGAAACCTTTGCCACCCACTGATCGCATCTCCATGATATTTGCAGAAAAATGCAAGAGGTTAAACCTCTAAATAATGTTGTCAATAGGTCGAAGCTCCGCGGTCGAGGCTTTGCGGCTCGTAAGCGCAGTTGGTCGCAAGCTCGCGTTTGTCCGGACACTTTCTACTGCCCCGACAATTAGTGAAAGCTAAGTAACACGGAGAGAGTGGAGTAGAGCAGAGATACGAGTGCGCAGCCCGGCTCTGAATGGCAAAATGGACCGAGAAGGGGAATTGAGAAATATCTTCGGCTTGCACTTGGACGCGCTGCGGATAATGGACGAAAAAGCGTAGCGAATCCCGATGTCGACCTAAACGAATTCGTCAAAAGCTGCAGGGGGCCCTACGGCCCTCCTTTCACTCCCAAGGTCCTGTACGTCTAGCCATGCTGTCGCGCTAAGTATCCACTGCTCTTCGCAAGCTCTCTCTCTCTCTCTCTCTCTCTCTCTCTCTCTCTCTGGCTCAAAAAGTCGTGCTTCTATTCCGTGACTACTTTGAGCATATGTTGAATAACAATAAAAACTTATTCGTCAGCGAGAAAATAATATTTTGTCAAATGATAAAAACATAATTTAATCCGTTTCAAAATTTTGCCGTTAATTGTAAGAAAGCGTTATTTCAATTAAAGTTAGTACAATCTTAAAAAATAGTATTGGCAATAAGAAAAACTTGCTTTTCAATGAGAAAATTGAGATGGACATTTCAGCGATTTATCTTCCGTATTTTTATGTCAACTACTTGCTAATATACTAGCAAACACTTTATTAATATTCTTATTATTTTCTTCTATTTTCTACATTCGAGTTGAGAAAATGATCGATACTTCATCATTCGTACGTCCAATCGATTTTCTCAATCGTACAATCATCGTTATTAATTATTCGATAACTGCACGTTACTTTAATGTAATCGTTTAATAAGAAAATAACTAACTTTTATACTGCACACGATAAAAATAATCGTAATCTCTAAATTTTAATTTACTTTTAAATGTCACTTTTATAAATTTGAGCTTTCAATCGTTGACAATAAACGCATCAATATTACAGGATAATTAAACTCTACACGTCTAATGAAACTTACACAAAAAAAAAAAATAGTTAATGTACAAAGTTTAAAGATTTGAAAATTTAATTATATATAAAGCATATTAGCGCGACTTTATATTTAAAAAGTATTAAATTAGAAGTATTAGGTGTGCTCGAGGAAATAGTGAATCACCAACTCTGATAAATCAATTTATTCATAATAAATTTTCTCGCCTATTTAATTGATGTTTGTTCGGCAAAAGAATTAGCAAGCATAATTACAAATATAACGTTTCTACTACTCAACTAATGTAATACAAATAATATTCTCAGAATCATCATAAGCAACTGTTTTAATATTTGTTTTACATATATATATATATATATATATATATATATATATATATATATATATATATATTATATATATATTAATAAAATAGCTTGTAACTATATAAACGTCATTAGTTCAACCGGATACATAAAAAATAATAAAATATAATAATAAAAAATATAATAATAAAAACTTTTTATTAAGAAATGTACATCATCATCTTTCCCAAGATACATCATACCATTAGATATAGTGTATTAAAATTTTTATTATTACATTGGCACAATCACTTTGGTTAACTTGTAGTAAACATTTTTTCTTTTAAACGAAACCACGTAGCTTGAAATGTCGTTTACAGTCTCGAATAAATAATTAAAAAAATGTTGATATTAATATTTTCTTTAAGTTTTTACGTACGTTGAAACGTCGCGGAGAATCCTGGTGTTTTATAAAGCATCAGTTTAATAAATTTATTACAAAATTCATTTATAAATTAAAAAAAATAAAGCCATCTATTTGTATTTTATGAACAATGGCAAAAGTCATCTTATCTAATACATTTGAAAATATACTGTTGTACTACAATTCATTTAGTTAGTGAATATTAATTCGCTTAAGTGTGAGAGAGAGAGAGAGAGAGAGAGAGAGAGAGGGAGAGAGAGAAAGAGAGAGAGAGAGAGAGAGAGAGAGAGTAAAATACCGATAGGGAAAGGGTGTTTTAATTAAGTTCTATTTAAAGTTAAAAATGAGATATACAATTTGTCTTTGATTTTTTCGACATTAGATGTTGCCAAGTAATCTCGTATAGAGATTTTTGTTGTTGTTTTTTTTATGTTTATTTTTTCGAATCCACCGTTGGGACTTGAATAAGCCATGAATTATTGTGAGAACGGAACGTGCATTGGATTCTATAATTAGGGTAGGAGAAATGTTGAAAATGAAAGGAACTGTTAAACGGCAAGGATCGAGAGTCCAAAACGTAGTGCGTCAACGTCACGCTGACAAACACCATCCTCGTGGCTGACGACGATGCTTAAAAATGAAATGTTTTGAAGAAATTACCACAGCGCGTAAGGAAAAGGAGACCGCATCTATCCAAAGGGAAGGCTGGGATGTACCTTTAACTCGTGGACTGGCTGAGCTTGAAAGCGCGGTTGGCCTTGGTAAGGAGACCACCGGAGTTCCGCGTGCTTTTAAACGACCTTAGGATGGTAAACAAATGCCTGCGTGGGTTCCGCGTAGGCAACTGCATAGAAAAGATGTCGCGTAACTGAGTGAGTGAGGGAGCGAGCGAGCAGCAAGGGAGGGAGACTGGGAGGGAGAGCTTCGCAGCTCGAGTGATCGATTCTGCTTTCCTATTTTTCTCTATTATTCTTTTACTTACGGACATCTTGCAGCTTGACGCCAGTACTTTTCTGCCCTTTTTCCACTAGGAAGCTAAACTTTCTCAATACGTCGCATAATGGGATACCCTTGCCGTCAACGATAATATCGCATCGGCGATCGATCGCGGCTAAGCGGCGTCGACGTTTCTCCCCTGACAGCTCGCTTTGTATTCCCAACTATTATATCCTACGGTTAAGCTCTTTTCTTACAGTATTCTTGGCTTATATTTTTATTCTACTCTTTGTTTCTTCCAACTTAAAGAAAGTATAAGCCATTAATATTAATTTCATCATCATGATCTGAAATAATGTGGCTTTAGGTGAGACAATTAAGTGTGCGCATCTGCGCGCCTAACGTTTTCCAATAAGAAACTTTCTCATTTTTTTCTTCAATTTTTTTTCATTTTTCTTTTTCTTTTTCGTTTTCTATATATATATATATATATATATATATATTTTTTTTTTAATTCATAAACGTGATATTCCGCTCTCAATCAGATTAATTTTATCACAACACCTTAATACATTAAAATGAAATACGTATATTGATATGGTAATTTGATTATTTCACGATGAACGCCATCTGACGATAGTAATATTTGATTTTTGCAAATTATTCTTTATGTCGAAGCCCTCAAGCATTATAATTGAACCAACTTTTATAGACTGTAGCAGTTGATTGTGAAAAATTGAAAATACTTTAATTACATCGATTCGTCTTTCGAAATGATAAAAACAGTTCTTTTTTTGTTTCTTCTTTTATATTCAAACATTAATTTTACCATATGAAGATTTAATTAAAGTTTATAAAACATCATGCAAACACATGTAGCATAAATTTCTCGAGTCAATGTTAATTTTACATTAATTTTTATTTTTATCGCGAAGTAGTTAATGTTTTATTGTAATTAAAAACTTCGTGTAAATTTGTTCGTTCAAAGTAGAAATATTCCGTGCTTTTATATTTTACACGAAAAATAATATCAACACTATGCTATATGCTATGATATTTTTATAATTAATTGATATATATTATATTCGATATTAGTCGATTACTTTAGAATAAAGAGGACATGGGGGGAGATAATATTAAGATAGAATATTTATGAATATTATGTATTGCTTATAATGGCACACACATTAAAACTTAACATATCAAGTAATATTATGATATCCTTTTAATATAATATTTAACACCTTAAATACATTTCTAATTATTAATTATTCTCGATGTTTTTAATATATCGAAGAAAAATATAGAAAACTACGGTATTCTATGGGAAGTAATAATTATTAATATAATGAAATTCTGGGTGAGATTGAATGATAAAAGAAATTTACGAACAAGTCGACATCGTCAGTTGTACAATTTACTAGATATGTGAGCACATGTATTGGAAAGCACCAAGTCCCATTACAAAACTTAAACAATATAATTAAATCGTTAAATATGAAATTTTATTTAATGCATTAAATATATATATATTTTTATTATTAAAAAATTAAGTATTCGTTGTATTGAAGATTTAATCATCCTATTAGCGATGTATAGCTTATAAAACTTAGTACGTTAAAAAAAATCTGTCGAAATAAGTAAATTAGATTATAATACTTTTAATTACAAGTTAATTCAACAAATTAACTTTATCGTGATGAATATTAAAATTTTTACTATATCTAAAGCCGTCTGTTTTTCTTTAATTTTATATGTATAAATGTTATAAATATTATTAAAAACAATTTATACGAAATTTTATTGTATAAAAAATTCAGTCATTATTATATTCAAACTTTACGAGTAATTTTAAAACTCAATTTATGCATAAATTTTTACACAACCAGTGTGCCCATTTAAATTAATATCGAAAACCCGTGCTTATGGTTATTTTAAAATACAACTTTTAATAAGTAGCATCGTTATATTTAAAATACGATGCAAAAACTATACTTTATAATAATGAATGTATTGCATAATTTAAATGTAATAAATTGAGAAATTTTCCCGATATCAGCACATTTGCACATACTATTGAGTGTGCGTCTTTTAAACATTGTTTATTTATCCTTAATTTCATTATTTTTTCATTAAAGAAGTTTCTGCATTTTAATATACGTTGATATTTAATAAAGACGTCTGTACTTTGCTGTACGTTGTGTACTTGCGTGTGCTCATATACTTAATTTATAAATTGATATTTCTTTCTACTGTAACAACGCATATTGTGAAGACTGAAGTTTTTAAATAATAATTAAATTATTATTGCATAATTATAATTGTTTAGGCGACAATGGCATCGGATAACTTTTCACGTTTAGTATTAACAGTAATTATTTGTAAATTTCATCAGTTACTATTATTTTTCGCATCATTATTAAGTAGAATACGCATGAAAAATAAACTCGGCTTTATCCGCAGTACATTCGTTAATTATAATGACATATGGAAATATGAAAATTGTTTTGAAATTTTATATTATCATGCATATGTTATAAATATAAGTGCAAACGCTTTTTACGGTTATTACAACATTATTTATCAATAATAAAATTATCAATACAATTTTTCAAATATTCAAGCTTAATTTTAAAATATTATTTCATGAACGTATTGAGTTATAACGTTAAAACACTTTTTAAATTACGCATAGCGATAACACTGTTTAAATTTTCATTGTCATTTCAAAATTTTTTATATTAATGTAAAATGAAAAAAAGTGTTGTGATTCAATATCAACAGTTCCATAAATATAACAACAATTAAAAGAAAATTAAATTAATTGACACAAATGGATGTGTGACTAAAATATCGAATATATCGAGTAATACAATAAGTAACAGCGATTTCATTTACCAACAACTCGTACTGCTGTACACGCACACACACACACACACACACACACACACACCAAATTCTTAATTAAATGATAAATTTTAAATTATTGCTTAATTAACTGCACCGTTAATAATACAAGATCATATTAATAAAAGTATATATGTTTTGTAAGTATATAGTATATATGTTTTATTCATATTTTATGGGAAGGCTATAATTAAGACAACATTCATGCTCGCACGGAATCGCTTTTATGCGATTAAAGTGCTTTTGCGGTCTTGTACGCTAAATTTCTCTGTACGCTCGAACGTGTCGTATTATTTTGTCAAGATCATATCAGTTTAAGCGTATTAAGATCCGACCGAAATCATAAATGTGCTGCATGACAATTTTTTGTCAACCATAGCTTTTGAAAATCAACGAATACATATTTCACAGTGTGTAGCGCGCCTAACCCACCGAATTGTCCCCATTACCGCCACATTTACTTATTAACACACTTGTTATCAGTGGCATGAATGTCTCGCGCAAGGGATTTTCTCCGTTTCAGCACACAATAATATTTCACTAACGAACGAATCGTGTATGAATGGCTAAGCGCAGTACGAAGCCACGGATTGGAGGAAAAAATGCATGATCGAGGGACAGCTGTACGCGGTTCCGAGCCTCTCACTTTTCCACCCCTAGGCTTTTTTGTACTCGGTGGTAAGCGCGATGGCATGTTACTCCAATAATAATAACAACCCCCGTAAAGATCTTTATCGCTGAGAACAAGTGAACGGCATTATGGATCTACCGATGTTATCGAAACGCCCGATCCCGCTATAGAAAATCACTTTCGCTTTGGCTAATGCGCTCGAATCGCGTGTAATCGGGTGCCTGTCCGGGGGGTGCCTGCCATTTTATCCCTTCTTGGACGATCGAGATGGAAATTCTTTGGGGCTTGTGGCAAACTTGGCCTTAAAGAAAGAAAAAGAAGACGAAGAAAAACAAAACATGACTGCCGCTCGATAAGTATACTGCTAAGTTTATCAAACAGACGACTTTATGATTCATTGATTGCATATAACGAGACTATATATACTGGTTGTTTATTTTTCTCAAATTTACGAAAAGGCAGGAGTGCTTACGTCGACTCAATTACACGTGCATGTACGAACCTAAAAGATAATTATTACCATCTGATAGATGAGATATCGCGTATTCAAAAAGCTTCTAACAATTCGTGGGTTGGTGGCGCATGCGCGTAGATACGTTTCCAACACCTTGCTAACCATACTTTTGATGGATACTTTATATGGATCCATCCAATTATGGAACCATACTTTATATGCAAAGTTATATGGAAAATTCGAATATTGGAAGAAACGGTCGTTCATTCGTCTTCTCGATCGATCGATCGACACTTTTGCACTAAACGAGTATTTTGCTACAATCGGTTCGAAGTCTTATCGTTGAATAAATTTTCCCCTAATCCGATTAGCGTTATTACTCTGATTGACCTAATTAATAAAATGAAAATTTTAAATACTTTTAATCCTACCCGTGCTCGATGCCCTTATCGATGCAAATATCATTTTACGTTAAACTCATCATGTATTCTTAATATTGCTATAATACTATTAAACAGCAGTGCATACATCAGGAATACCAATACCATCCTTATCATTTTGCATATTATATTTTATTTATATATATATATATATATATATATATATATATATATATATATACATACGATTTTTTTAAGTGTTCTTTTAATATCGTTGGAATAGATTGCGAAATGAATGCCAAACTTCTTAATTTTTTAAGAGATACAAATTATTTTGACATATAAAGCTTACAATCAATATTCTGACGGTAAACCTTGTCATTATCGGAAAAAGAAAAAAAAAAGATGAAAAAAGAAGAAGAAAAATTAAATTCCTCTCCAAAATATCATATCGAAAAATGAACGTTTATTGTCCATATAAAAACTCGTAGTCTCTGATAGCTCAATGACCCAACGGTAAGTGATAATACCTCCTGTTATCTATTTGGAGACTAAACAACTTATGGCGTTAAGGTCATTGGCAAAGGAGCACGTAAATTACGGTAATAAATGCTCTTATACTTCGCATAAAGTAATTTACCGATATTGGAGCCGTAGAAAAGTTAAAGTCACTGATCGATGAAAGACTCGTCGTCCCGTTCATTCGAATGCATTAAACGCGCGTTTCCGAAATCACATTCTCATTCAGTGCTTCGGAGCACTGGAAAATCGTAAATCCCAGTTAATAATATGATTTGAAGCTCGTCCTCTACAAATAAATACGTTATTACATTGGGAATGATTCACCTTGGGAGTGCGCGCGCGATGCTGATCGTGTGAGCAAGTTACGAGGCAGATTATGGAGACGTTTCAGCCCTTCGATACGTAAACACGTACATTCCACCTGCATCGAGCATATTTTTCCCATAAGAAGGGGACTGCGTTACGAAGGCCGCACACCTACGCGGCGTGTTGACTGCATGTGGGACCTGGGCACAGCGAGAGAAAAAGAGCGAGAGAGACTCGGAGCTGGCTCCGGGGCGTGACTCTGAAAACCACCAGCATCCAAATATACAGACTAGAATGGCCCAAGTATATATCCGTGCGGCGAATGAATCTACCTGACTTATGGGGCCCAACATTTGGCGTTATTTATGACCGAGGTCCTCTCCAATGCCCCAAGAACTTTGACTCTTTATCTTTCCTCTCCTTCTCTCCTTCTCTCACTCTCTCGGTCCTTTTTTGTTTTTTAATCTGACTTTCCATTTCTTCTCTCACTCACTCACTCACTCACTCACTCTCTCTATATCTCTCTCTCTCTCTCTCTCTCTCTCTCTCTATCTATCTATCTCTCTCTCTATCTCTCTCTCTATCTCTCTCTGTGTGTCTACGTTCTTCTTATTCCGAGTCACAGAGGCAGGCCAAAAAATGCTTTTCTGTTCTTGAAATACGCGAGAATCGAAACATTAGGTTTTCACGTGCTACAATTTCCCCTGGATCCATCGTAAGTCCAATTGTCAAGTAAAATTTTCAGACTAAGAAAGTAAACATAAATAATGTAATAAGATAGTTATAGTGATGGACCATAGCAGAGAAAGGGGCATACCAATTGGTATTCTAAAACGATTTATTACAAATATTGAAGTAACATCTTTTTTTGGATTTCTTCTTCTCTCTCCTTTTTTGACTTTCTTTCTTTCTTTCTTTCTTTTTTTTTTTTTTGTTTCATCCATATATAACGCTACTACTATTCATGGCTGTATTTTTAAATATTTCTTTATCACATCTGTTTTATCAATTTTTTACTTACGAAGTTTGTCGTAAATTATACTAAAAAATTAAAATAACACCCAATGATAATAATAATAATAATAATAATAATAATAATAATAATAATAACAACAACAACAATAATGGACTGCCTGCCATTGTGATTTGTTTGGATGAAAATGCATACGCATACTGTCCATATGTAATGACAAGCATGTCCTGTTCTATGTTATAGAGAGTAAAACAAAAAGAAAACAAAAAGAAAACAAAAAAAAAACAAAAAAAAAACAAAAAAACATGTCGCAATAAGTAATTGTTAACATTTTGCGAACAATAATAATTCTACGATTTTATTGGTGATTATGATTTTAAACGTAAGAACGTATTTTGATTATCGCAGGATTGATTGCATCTCGTAATGAGCCACGTAATTATAACAAATTCACTTAGACCTATTAATGTAAATAAATAAGGGAATAAATAAATAAGAAAATCATGCTGATAAATTTCAGATATTTGTGCAATAAGTAACCGTAAATACTAGGGAAAAGAGCAGTGGAAAAGATCTAAGATAATTTTGCATAATTTATTTTTCTTAGTCCACTGGTACTTCGATCGAGCAATTGCTCGTATCGTATGCATTTTTTCTGTATTCTGATTCTGATGATTCGCTTTACGAGCGCTACACCGAAGAAGTTGGCATTACCGGACGACTGATACGATCCTCGAAAACCAGGAACCACATAGTGATTGAGCCGAAGCTTCTACAGCGATCGCGAGTTAATAAAGAAACGATTCCACTTTAAACGTCGTAATAGCTTTTTTATTTATTCGCGTAGTCTTGAGGCCGTGGACCTTATTAAATATTTTTATGTATATATATATATATATATATATATATATATATATTTTTTGTTTTTTGTTTTTTGTTTTTTGTTTTTTGTTTTTTGTATGACAATGCACAACTGGAACGAAGATAGGGGAGGAAGGCAAAGTTCGCCCAAGTATGACAATGCACAACTGGAACGAAGATAGGGGAGGAAGGCAAAGAAGATTTTACAAACGTTTTCCAACAAACATTATTCTTAATTATACCGACTTTATTCGCTCATAGTAGCCAATGATTAGCTGGCTATTCGCGTTATTAGATCTATTAGAAAGTAGAGAAAATATTGGCTCACCAGTCCGTCTTTTCGAATAACGTTCTAATGAAATGTTTTCCTCATTGAAAGGAATTATCTGCGAAGGAAATTATCGATAAGGTGAAGAGAAGTTAGTAAATAAGAAAAGCCCTTTATAATTCTTTCTTATCGTGATTAAGTAAGCTTTGATCGAGAAGGTATTGTACCTGCGAATGACATGATATACATGAATTACATTTAATTTAACGAAGCTTATCTACCAAGCGACCAATAAAATTGTCGGGGCTATTTAAATAAAGCTGCATTCATTAAAACGGAAGGGCATAAATTATGGCTTAAGAGGTGGGATCAGAAACATTATTGAATTAATCAAATGCAAAATAAGAAGTCGCTCGGTTGGCCCACGCTACAACGGGCGAGCGATCGAGACGGGCGATCCAATTTCATCGGATCCCCCGCGAAGAGGCTGGAAAATCGTGAACAAATACGTAATTACTTATACCAAGCGGGTAGTCCAATAATAATCACGTTTTACGTAATGACTATTCACGGCTCATTGCTGGATTGCTAGTGCTGTAGTGAGTTGCAGTGACTACGTTGTGAAGATGGAAAAGATTCGAGGGTAGAAAGAAACGAGACACAGAGGAGAATCTTTCTCTCTTTCTTGGCCCGGCTCTGCGCTGCGCGAGACCGTAAATCATCGAGGGAAATCCAGCAAAACCACTACCGGCTATAAAATTTTATGGTATTTGGCCCTTTAAGTCGGATATACTCTCACTCACTCGCTCTCTCGTTCTTTCTCTCCTTCGCCCTCTCTTCAACTTTGTCCATCTCGCGATTTCAAAGCGCGGGGTGCGTCGTATATCTTGTGCGGAAGTGAAATTCTCTCGCTCTTCTTCTTCTTCTTCTTCTTCTTCTTCTTCTTCTTCTTCGTTTAAGAAGTGCTGCATTTTGCACATCCCACAGCCTTCGATCAGCGTTTCAACAATATCGGTCGAGTCAATTGTTTCCTGACACAGAGACAAAGAGAACTGAATAGTGAACGAGAGAGAGAGAGAGAGAGAGAGAGAGAGAGGGAGAGAGAGAGAGAGGGAGAGAGAGAGAGAGAGCGATTGGTTGGGGAGGGAGGTACGAAAGAAGCTTCGACCTCGAAGTTCATACACAAGAAAAACCGGGAAAGTCTATCTAGTGAATGGTAGGTCTAACCTAATATACAACTGACTTATTACCAGACGTGATTTACTATACTTCTCCCTCCTTTCCTCGATTCTACGTTACATGCATACGCACGTACGCACGCACGCACGCACACCCGCGCATACATGCATTCAGACAATACTGGTTATCTCTTGCACTGCGCACCTTTTGCTATGGATGAGAATGAGATGCTGCGTGTGCGCGCCCTTCCTTATGTTTATGATCAAGCTACGTCCTCGAGAAAGGATAATATATTTGTTTATTTATTTTTTTTTTTTTTTGTTTTTTTTGTTTTTTTTTGTCAGGTCTCTGGAATCCGGAGTTACGTGCTTGCCTCGCGGTAAAGAGAGCGAGAGAAGAGGCTGTCCTTGTCGCTATGTGAAAATGCGTGAAAGATTGACTTTGACGCTGTCTTATCTTCTTACGGTGGCGTTCGCCTCTGTAAATCGCATAATTTATTGTAGGGTTAAATGGCAACAAAAATTATTGCGGATTCCCCCGAGTGCCTATTGCTGTCTTCAAACTACGTTTGCACTACGTTAAGTCCAACGACTATTTCGCCACGCGTACTGGTATAACTGCTTTTGGTTATTAATTTTTACTGCTCCCATAATAGTTTCTTTTAGCCAATAAAGTAATTATATGTAAATTAAAGTCCAATAGTCAATATTTGAATTTCGAGCCATGATTATCATTGCATTTTATTCAATGTATATAACACGTTTTCGACAACACTAATAATATTAACACGACAACTACATATATTAATGATCATTGTGAACATAAATTCAAAGGAATATTTACGATAGCTAAAATTTAAAAAAAAAAAAAAAAAAAAAAATACTCCTAAAATATAATAGGCTCGATTAAATAATACCGACAGTAGTATTTCTAAATATATGCTTGTAATGATAGATAAAAGTATTTTTATATATCACAATTATTGCTATTATTTACACACACACACACACACACACACACACACACACACACACACAATAATAATAATAATAATAATAATAATAATAATAATAATAATAATAATAACAATAACAATAATAATAATAATAATAATAATGTTAGACATAATAATAAAATAATTCAATTTTCATTTGATTTCTCTAATTAAAGCACTTTAATAGCTATCAAAATTCAACATAGAGATTTTCAAAAATTAAGACTATTTTTTTACCTATTAAATTCTGTAAAAAAATAGTATAACAATTGTTAAGATCGATTCAACGACTTCAATCTGTCTCTATTATAAAAATATTATTGCAAATTAAGTAAATGTTATTTATGAAAATATTTATATAGAATTTACATTTTCGTGTTCTCATACCAATGATAATCAACATCCAATTGACGTCTCTTCTACCATAGAATATCTATTATTTTCTTATTTATCAATTTATATTGTTAAACAGGCATTCAAATTCATTATACAGAATATACAATATTATTGATGAGTTTGAAAGCTTCGTTAATTTTTACAACTTTAAATGCAGCAATGGCGAAATAAAATGTAAAAACATAATTTTCGTTTTCGGCTAGGTCATCTATGAATCTCCAAATATACAAGGGAATAATATTGTACGAATTAATTTATTATGTCTCTTAGTATATTAATTAATCGCTTTCTTCTTTATGCGCTAAGGCATAATATTTTAAACAACAATTATAAGATTAATGTGTAACTATAAGCCGCGCTCTACGCTCAAATACATAGTCAAAGCGGCAAAGCTCCGAACAGTTTATAACCCGACAAATTATTTCTTCACATGTGGCATTAAACAATGATCTCATTTCTTATTGAACAAAGTCTATTCGCCTCGACAATGGGCAAATCAATGGCAAAGCCGACCACGTCGAACAGTCGTTCACAAACGATTGGAGAAGACTCTATTGAAGAAATTTCGAATAGGTAGGATGGCCGATCGATTGGCGCCTTATATAAGAATCAAACTTTCGTTTATCGTAAAAATACCTTCAAGTTCAAATTCGTGGGATTAGGAAGTCGTTTGAGTGAACATACCACGCGAGACAAAGAGGACGAGGAGGAGCGAGAACAAAATATAAGTTACGCAACAAATCGCCGTATGTTTCGGGCATTCAAGAAATTCACGAAACATTCGGAGAAGTGAGAGTTGTAATATATGGACGGGCGGGGGGAGATGGAGGGGTTTTTTTTTTTTTTTAGTTTTTTTTTTTTTTATGGGGGGGGGAGGGAGGACAGGAGAGCCGTGAGTCCCTGACCGAGTGACTCTACCATGAGCACCGAGGATGGTACAGCGCAGAATCCGAAAATGAGACGAAGAGAAAATCGGACAATAATGGAGTAAAAGAGGGAGATAAGAATGAGCGAGACGGAATAACTGTGCTCCTCGGCCGAGGGTGGGGATCGTGGGGTTGCTGGTAGGGGAACTGGGGCCGCAGGGTGGTAGGGGAATAGGAAAGGTATAAGTGCGCTAGCGTGAGTCTCCGGTCGCAGGTATAGGTATAACGATCTTCTG
>NW_011948420.1:8341386-8354893 GCF_000503995.2 Ceratosolen solmsi marchali
CGTGCTCCCCCCCCCCCCCCCGGCGGCCCCGACCCAATCGCCCGATACATCTTACGCTGCCTGACCACCACCGTACCACCTCGCCCGTGGAAATTTAAGAACTGAAGAAAAATTATCGACCCTGATTTCCCTAATTTCAAGACAAGCTTCCATGCTATATTAAACGTTTATTATTTTATCCTCGATCGTAAACTTTCGGTGTAGAATCTCATGTAAGTTTATGTTCTTTAAGCAAGAAGATTATAATCGAAATTATTACTGGGAAATTAAGTCGCAACTTTAAAGGATAAGCTCTAAGCATGAAAGTCGATTCGCCGAGTTATTTATACTTTTATTTTGTTCTCAATGCTCAATGTTAAAATCTTAAGATCTTACTTTAAAGTTATTTTCATTCCAATATAAACTACAAAAATAAAATCGTTGATTAACATCAACACTTTGTACCTAAATACTTCCAGTCCCTAAATGACCTGTTAGACAAATCTCACGACTAATAGCAATTTCACTACATTCAAAATAGAATTAAATTATTTAAATAATTTTCTCTTTATTTATCAAGCCCTTAGCACGACGTAACCCCAATATTCATTTGTAAGTTTTCAAATTTAATCTACGGCTTATTAAATTAATTAATTCATACGTTAGATTCAATTTTCTTCATTCGAATCACACATTATCTTTATCAGTTATTATTGCCTTCGAATTATTATTCTTTATCCAATATTAGGTATATCATATATTCAAAAGAAGTATATGATTATTCGTATCATAGCAATTTTTGTATATATCATCATTGCATAGAATATCATGTTAATATGCTTCTTTGAGCAGTATTATGTTTTTTAATAATATTAAAAAATTTAGATGACAATTTTATGATATAAGAGAAATTAATTAGAAATCAAGAATATTTAGTAGAATTTTATATTGTTAATAAAAACAATTAATATATTTGATAATTGCTTAATCGATTGATTATTTTTAGTTTTGGTATATAAATAAAATTTATATTGATAAATGTTTTGATAATGATTGCCTAATAATTAATATTTATTTATATTTTTGTGATTTATACTTGTAATGTCATTTTATTTATAGATGATTATTCATATAATTTTTTATAATACTGAAAAGCCATTACAATATTTTGTACAGTAAATAAAATTGTATAATTACTGTGCTAAAGTGTGAAATTTCTAATTGCCTAATGACATAGAATTTCATTGAATTTTATAAAATTCCATAAATTGTAAGAACTTATATTATCACCATTTATTATATTTTATTCACACGCACGCACGCGCGCGCGTAAAAGAATAACATAAAAATATAACAATTTTATATAGTCATTACGAAAGAAATTATATAATATATAAATATAAAATATATAAAATAATATATGTATATAATATATATAATTTAGGACATATATATATATATATATATATATATATATATATATAAATCTATTAGATATTATAGATAATCAATATTTTCATCAAAATTTAATTTAAACTAAAAATATATTTATTATATTATTTTATTTCACGAGTAAGATTTATATTATAAGAGGCTGTTATTGACTATTATAAAACATTTATAATAATTTTGATTTGATTTGATCAGAACATTTTTAAAGCCGTACAATATTTAATTTTTAAATCTTATATTTCACATAGTTTGCAAATAAGATTTATTTGCATTGTTTTATATAGAAATATTATTTTGTACATATTGTGGTAATCTGTTAATTAAATTATATACTTATGCTTTATACGAATAGTATCTATTATAAAAAATATTGTAAATAGTGATTATTTACCTATATAAGGTATTATCGATATTTTTATAAATATTATGCAGTTTTCAAACTGTATATTAATTATGTACTTGAAGCACGTGTACTATAAGTTATCAAATATTGGATAAATTATTTAACCCTTAAATTGGAATAAAATATTCAATTAAGAAAAACATTTTGATAACGATATATATTTTATTATTGATATTGGATGTCACTACGAAAAATTGCTCTTGAATAGATTAAATATAAATTATATATTGAAAACTTGGGTAATATTTCAATTTGTGAATGAGTGATATTTCTTTAGATATGCATATGGAAGATAAATTTGAAGGGAAGATATTTACAAAACATGTAAAATTTTTTAAGAATTAAAAGTTGCTTCGCCTATTTCTTATATAATGATTAAAATTACCTTATTAAGGGCTAAGTACTTGTGCTATTTAAATCGTTTTATTTTGCAAATAATTGATGTAACGAGATAATTCAATAAATAAATTCCATCATAAAGTCTAACGTCGTATTATGTAACATCGAATTTATAACTTTCGTCTAAATATTGATAAACGACAATTTTTAATTAGGTATTTAATTAATGTAAACACAGTTTTCTAAATAACGAATAAAGGTTTATTATTCCATCTTACCATGCAAATAATATAATTAATTTAATCGGTATTATCTTAATAAGTTATAATTCATCAACCATACAATTTACCAATCGATAAAGCAACATTATGATATTATTCTACCAGTCTCTAAAACAGATAAATCAGAGTGCTTATTTTTTTTTCTTCCTCTCTTCTTCTTCTTCTTCATCGTCATCATCATCATCATCATCATCTTCTTCTTCTTCTTCTTCTTCATCTTTTTCTTAACATTATCGAAGAGAATAGACATATCGGTATATTTGCCAAAGATGTATTTTATATTAGAATAACGTACCTCTCGAATGGACCGAACGTAGCGTGAGGTTAAACGATGGAGATCCGGAGAGGGTTAAAGAACATACATTAATCGCCTCATTATTTACTTGGCCCGTCTAATCCATGATCTATCTGTAGGATCATCGACGTGCTCGCAGGATACATCGATTAATTAGCATAGTGTCGCTTCGGCTTGGATCGCGCGAGTCCCGAGCGTCCGTGGCAGGAAGGAACATCTCTATCTATATTTTCCGATGGTGGATGCTTCCTTTAATCAATTGCTCATCCTACGAGCTTTTATCTATGGATCTCGAGGGGCGTGAACGGTGGCGGCAAACGACATGTTAGACTCGCAGCTGCTGCTCGGCATTTTATCTTCTGTCGCGCTGCATTAGTTGTTGTACTCACATATACGAGTCAACTAGAAACAGGACTTACGACAGATTCTTATCTGAAAGAAGGCGCAGGAGACACGCAGTCTCCAGTGGACAGACAGGTATAAGAATTGACTCCCGAATCCACACTTTCAAATGGAGATAGAGAGGGATATATATATATATATATATATATATATATATATAGAGAGAGAGAGAGAGAGAGAGAGAGAGAGAGAGATTCTTGTCTTTCGCTTTTCCTACTACGTTTATCTTCGTTCTGTTCTATTCGCCTCATTAATCTACGTGCCCATGTTGTCGTACAGCGATGCTTCGGGAATTTTCTCCACTTTCTAGAATCACTGCTTGCTGTGATTCTTAGATTGTAAATTATTTATCTGTCGGGCATTCGATTAATACTCTTTGGGAATGGGCGGTGATGAGGTGGGCGGGGGGGGGGGGGGGTGTGGGGGACAGCGGCAAAAGGTTTATCAACCACGTCATTGTGAGCCAAAACCAGGAAAGACACTATTCCTATAATTTTTATACACTTTTATTAGCGTTATCATTTGACCGTCTTGACTCACGTAACATTGTTTTATCCTACAATTTAATTGATAAAGAATAGTAATTTAAGCTTATTCTTGAAATTATCGTAGTAACGCGCGCTTTCTAATAAAACACATGGTAAAAAAAAAAAAATCATCCGTTTATATTTACAATTACAAAGGAATTCGCTCGCGTTGCAAGCCGATGAAGATAAAGAACCAACGTATATCTCGTCGTAGCCTTGATAACCGTCAATATCATCATTATTAAACAATACAATGTACTTGCCAATCGATCGTAATTCTTTAATCTCTAAATGGAAATTAATCGAAAATTATCGTACACCACGTACAAGAGTCCAATTAATTTTCCTTTCACACAACGATAGCGTTGCATAGTGTGACTTAATCGTATGGTTCGGCCGAGCAGACACGCGTGGAAAAGGTTTGATGCCTCGTTCTCTCGACGCATGTATGGACGCTATTTCCAATTATCTTCGAGGAAAAAGCGCGCCGCCCTCGAAATGATACCTCTATTATAATCGAGCCAGCCACCCATTGCGAGAAATGCCCTCCGGAAATATGTCTTAAGCAGAACGGCTGCTTACCGCCACTGCATTCAATTGTTTTTCAACTCATTTTCATTTTAATAAATCGCATGAGAAGTAGATCGTTAATTTTTCGCATCTGTCACTCGGCATTTACCATGTGCACCCATGATGCGCAGCAGTGAGTCATTTAAAAGTCATTTATTAGTTTAATTGGGCTGGAAGTTTTGGAAAATAAATAATTTTCAAGCTTATTTATTGTGCGTACAATACGGGCCAAGCGAGAGATTTTCATTATTCGCCGAGAAGTTCATTTGAATTCGAATTCAGTGTATTTAATTGACAAACGTTGACAAATGTCTATATAGATGAATATCGGCAATGGAGACAGTGTGTCAATACATACAAGTTGAAATTTGGCCTGCGGCATATTTTTTTTTCTTTCTCTCTTTTTGTTGCTCTAACAGCTGCCTCTACGTTTTCATATGATATTTAAATGTCGAGGTACTTGATCTCACGATAATTAAAATGTCGTATTTTCTTTCTTTATTTATTAATTTTTTTCTCATCATTTCCATTCAATTTATAATTGTCGGCCAACTTTATCGTCGTACCTTTATATAAATTACAATCGCGGCAATGGCTTTCGAATTAAAAAGAAGATTATTCTATTATAGCGAACAGGCCAGTACGCACAGAATAGAAATAGCGAGAGGATAATTGAGCCACAAAGTCGTCAAACTTTCATAAAGTTTAAAGCGCGCTGTTAGGGTATTGAAAGTCACCGGAACCGCCTCAAATCGCACAAAGTGTCGAGCATTATGGATAAGTTAAAACGATAAATTGACCGGTATTCTACGTAATTTTTGAAATCTCTGTTTACAATAAGATCAAGTAGGTGGGCCGAGGGTTGCCCCAACTAAAGCGACAAGGCGTCGCGAGGCGCGCGCGAGAACACGCATACGTACAAACACGCAGTGAGAGAGAGAGAGAGAGAGAGAGAGAGAGAGAGAGAGACAGAGTATAATCGAAGGTTAGTAGAAAAGTTTACGTGATGCCTGGTCGTCCAGATTTGAACAGGCAGACCCGCATTGTCAAGGGTGCACGAAACCAGCCACCCAGGACGCCGATTTCCGGAAAATCATCGAGATAGATGAGTCTCTCTTTTTCTTTTCTTTTTTTTTTCACCTCGAGGTCAGTCGTGGTCCAGTTAGTTTTAATGCATTATTTTCCTTGTTGCTGCTGCTGCTGCTGCTATTGCTGTTTCTGTTGCTGTTGCTGTTTCTGTTGCTGTTGCTGAGAAAGAGAGAGAGAGAGAGAGAGAGAGAGAGAGAGAGAGCGAGCTCGTCTTGTCGGTCGAAGGTGCAGCCGGCGAATAGACTCGTTGCCAGGACTTTACCTCTGCCAGTTTTATGGTCTCGGCAATAATGTCCCTATTTGGACGTACGGGGGTGACTGCTACAAGGGATGATGGTTTCTACTAACCGCATTGCACGCGGTATTGTTTGCGCGTCTGTTTACTGGCGCGAGCAGCGCCAAATGGACTCGATTTCCTGCGCCCCAAGCCATCCATTGTCACCACTCTTCTCATTATGCGTCTCTTGCGCTCGGACATACCGGAAAATCTTCCGGGAATCGGAGTCCGTCGCTCACAATGTGCACAGGAAAGAGATTCTCGAGGTAATGTTTCTTTACCAAATTGTTGTCCATTCGGACACTTGGTTATAGTGGCCCTTTTGCGAATGTGTTTGGATTGATGATCGCTCACCTGTCCCGTAATAAATAGTCCGCCTTTTTTGCAGCCCCATTTTCTCCTTCCATTTTTTCACTTATTTTCTTCATCCTCTCCCTTTTATCTTTCCCTTTTGTCGCTGGCCAAGGCAATGCCGAGGGGACTCGTTTTGCCCATGATACTTTTCTCGCGCGCGATACGCTTCCTTATGCGCGTCCCCACCTCCCTCCTCTCCCTTCTTCGTTCTTACAGGCACACGTCTCGAAGATAAATATTATGACAAAGTGCCATTGAGTATGTCGTATGGGAAGTTGTTTCGAACATTACGATGAATTCGAAAACGATTGCTTCGATCTGGCAATTATTGTTCACTATCGTCGTATTTGTCGAGCAATTTATACGGGACGCGCTTGTTTAAATATTTTGAGAGTAGTTAAGCGCGATAAACAATTACTCGATAATACGGTATCTCGACTCGCATTGTCGATATAATTGGATTTCTCGAGATTCCATCTGACTACGGCTGTCGTATGCTAATATTCTAATATATGAAACGCTTATATATTTCAAACGGCAATATTAATTGAGAAGCCGACATTTAAATGGAATGAAAGATGATGCGCCCGAAGTGTAAAAGTAATCAATTCGATGAATACAACTTTCAAATTGTATTTCTCATACGCACGATACACCGATCGCGCGTATGTCTATATACATTGTCCGCTATTATTACTACGAATATACAAGAAAGAATGTAAAGCGATACAAGGTTGAATTAAAAAACCAATCCCCCCCCCCCATGCCCCCTTTAACCACCATCGTATCATAACCCGTGCCGCGCACCGTGGCAATTTGATAACGGTGTCTCGTACAAATCGTTATAGAAGGGCGACGTGTGTATGTAATGTCGATTTGAGCGGAGGCTCGGGGTGCTCGTAATTGGTAAACAAGAAAGTATCCTTTCTAAGAGTGTTGTGTGGTCCGGCGCGTCGGGGACTCGAATGGAATTCGTCAGGCGAGCTAATAAATACGGATGACGTCCCGCTCGTCCTTTCGCAAAGCCCGAGGAGGGCAGCGGCACAAGTCGAAAACAAAACGTCATAAGAAGGCGCGACCGCTGTCCTCGATCCCTTCCTCGTTAATCCAATTTCCGCGAGGGATGGTGGTGGTGGGTGGGTGGGTAGTTATGGGGTGGGATAGGGGGGGGGGGGCAACGAATCTAGAGGGGCTCGACTGATAGCCGCGTATCATGGCCGATGGCTAAATGATTAGACGCCCTCTCGCGAGCTTCTCTCGACCCCCGCGGCTCCGTGTATTAGTTCATCCGTCTCCCCGACTCGCCTCGCATAAGTGCTGGCGATTCTCTCTCCTTCTTCTTCTCCTCCTCCTCCTCCTCCTCTTCACCCGTTTCTCTATATCTCTCCGTCTGGTTTTCTCTGCAGCTCGTCGCTTAACGAGCGCTCGATTTTTTCTGCGCTCGGCGTCCGTCGCGCGCCTTTCGGGATCTGGCCCGCGTAATATATGAATCCCACGCATCGAACTCGAAGCGCGGCGGGATATACCGAACGACATGTGTTCCTTTCTCTTCTCTCTCTCTCTCTCTCTCTTGGGCGCGCACGCCCTTTCATCCTCTCTCGCTTTATTGCTATTTTATTCTCGTTTATTTAGACAAATTTTTTTATCCTCGTTGTCTACGAGTTATCCCCCGTCCCCGCCCCTCATTCCACCGCCCCTCGCACCCCCCCACGACCAGTGGCCACCGTCACCGCCCCCGACAGAAGCCACGGTACTGACCAATTCGTAGAGTGATTGTCGCTTTGTTTTCGCAATAGAGTAAGGGAGAGCGGCGACTGCACTTAACTTAACGGACGCTAAATTTCATGAGAATAGGAGGCAGCGTTCTATGACGACGACGATTCACGACGACGATTCACGACGACGATTCACGACGACGATTCACGACGACGATTCACGACGACGATTCACGACGACGATTCACGACGACGATTCACGACGACGATTCACGACGACGATTCACGACGACGATTCACGACGACGATTCACGACGACGATTCACGACGACGATTCACGACGACGATTCACGACGACGATTCACGACGACGATTCACGACGACGATTCACGACGACGATTCACGACGACGATTCACGACGACGATTCACGACGACGATTCACGACGACGATTCACGACGACGATTCACGACGACGATTCACGACGACGATTCACGACGACGATTCACGACGACGATTCACGACGACGATTCACGACGACGATTCACGACGACGATTCACGACGACGATTCACGACGACGATTCACGACGACGATTCACGACGACGATTCACGACGACGATTCACGACGACGATTCACGACGACGATTCACGACGACGATTCACGACGACGATTCACGACGACGATTCACGACGACGATTCACGACGACGATTCACGACGACGATTCACGACGACGATTCACGACGACGATTCACGACGACGATTCACGACGACGATTCACGACGACGATTCACGACGACGATTCACGACGACGATTCACGACGACGATTCACGACGACGATTCACGACGACGATTCACGACGACGATTCACGACGACGATTCACGACGACGATTCACGACGACGATTCACGACGACGATTCACGACGACGATTCACGACGACGATTCACGACGACTTCTATTCGTTTGGTATTACGTTTCATATTTTTATGAAAACGCGGAAAGATGAGGCGCGTGGTAATTTCGTGCGAGATGATTCGTCGAATATTGATTCAACTCAATTATGCCCGCCACGTTCGATTTGAAATGTAAATATTTACAAGCACCTAATAAAGTATTTACGAAAATACAAAATTATATCTATCTTTATATATAAAGTTGGACTTTATTAGAAGGTTATTAATCTCAAGCCACATTTATCACGTCAATAAATAAACACGCACTCATTCTCGTATTAAAAATATAAAGAATAATCGAAATGTTTTGTTCAGCAAAAAAGTATTTTCAAACGTAATATTCTCTTTTGATGCATGTATGTATACACACAAAAAATATATATCATTTTCATTCGCTCGACAACCTCCCATTGTGCTTTTTTCTGCTTTGATCCTTTCTTTATTCAAGTCTCTCGTGCTCAAAACTCGTTCGATTTCATTCTGAATACTGACCATTTAAAAATTAACTTGTACCGCTCCGCTGTGCCAGATGAAAATTTTCTAGTACATATGTGACTTTGATAATGAAAGAGACTATTTGGAGAATTAGAACTTTAGCCGGGACATTTAGTCGGCACATTTTTGAAATTTCACTTTATTAAAATGAAGATTACCACGTGTTCCGACGTACAATGACAGCGAGAAAAAAATTTTAAATGAACGAAATAATTGAAATCGAATCGTAATTTATTCTTTGTTTTTATAAAAAAAAAAGTTTCAATTATGGTACGTCCGATCGACATAACTTTTTCATTCGACAACTAATAGTTTGATCAATAATGACAACTAATTGGATCCAAGCACATAATTATGATGATTTTATTTATAAATTTTCACTACAAATTACTTCAACTATGCCCATTTCAATTGGAGGGAACTTGTCTTTTTATTACGACTGAACATAATATATCGAGGGAAATTGATTAAAATATTAATGTTGTATATGTTATTATAATGCAATTGATTATAATGCGACAAGAAAACATACTTTTTCATTTAGTAAAGTAAATATCTTGGCTAAAATAAAAATAAGAGCTATCGATCATTCGCTTATATCTCATTATTGGAGTATTTAAAAAATGTAATATTGTCAAGGAAATAATCCTCGGCATATACTTTTAATTGACTCTATTATTTTAATTATATCTATATACTTTAAATGTATATACATATGTCTATGCGCGCGCGCGCGCGTGTGTGTGATATTAAAATACTTATTAAAAAAAATAAAAATAAAAATATATTGTTGATTCGATAGTTATTGAGCAATTGATTCCATTCGATTTAAAATTTATATAGAATTTGGTATTTTTAACCGGGAATAAGCGTAATAAAGGCGCGCGATAGTTCAAGTTTCCTTTTTAAGTCTACGCGTCGTTTAAGATTCTTAATTTTGTTAAAGCACCTTTAATTCTCTAAGGCGTTTAAATTTCCAAGATCGCACACGATATAGGCGGGGGGAGGGGGGGGGAGGAGTGAAAGAATATTGAGACACATTAAATATGCGCGAGTTCGAAACTATCGACACATATATCGTTCCGCTCTACGCACTTCTGCAGCTTAAACGAAAAAAAAAAACAAAAAAAAAACGCAGAAAAAAAGGAGCATGAAAAAGCAGAAAAGCATGTCCGCTTTAATCAAATTAAGATATTAGAATAATAATCGTACCGATAAATTGCGACAACGAATCGCTTCGATCGGGAGTCAGTTCAATTTTCACTTAATCGCCCTTTTGCGCTTTACATGCGTGTAAAACATGTCTAAGTTGCGAAGGACGAACGGCGGCGGGGGGGGGCGGAGGAGAGGGGAATAAGGCAAAAAGGATAAACGCAAAGGAACGCGCCCCTGGTCGCCAATGTACGCGCGACTAATACAAATCTGGTAGAGACGGGCGGAGTCGCGTAATCCCCGTGCGGCGGGACGTTAAGTAAACACGGGATGAGAAGGTAAGCGAGAGGAGAAGCCATAGAGTGACCTTGTGACAAATGCGCAGCTGATATTAAATGATAAGCCCATTAGTCACGTAAAGGGGTCAGCGCCGCAGCGCGTCATGTGCCTCGAATCGTTTCGAATCTCTCGAGCCGCCAGATTGTATTTATCTCTATCCATCTTTATCATCCTCTCCCGCTCTCTATTTCTCTTTCTGTGACTCGTCCTGGATTAGCGCCACCAAACCACCTCCCCTCAATCCAATCCCATCCCATCTTATCCCATCTTATCCCATCCCATCGCACCCCGCGCCGCCGGTCCCTCCACGTCCTCTCGCGTCCTCTTGTCAGGGCGTATGCGCGCGGCCGGTCCCACTGCATTCACGACTGGGATTTATAGTGTGGTCGCTCATTCATAAAAATATTATTCAAATTTAGAACGTCTAGACGCCGAGCCAACGAGCGAGCGCGAGATACTCGCCGCTCGTCCTCGTAATTACGCCCCCGATCAAAGATCTTCCACCTCCTTCGGCTCGTCGTGTATGCGCTGTCCCCTGACACGGGAGATCCTTATCTCGGCTCTTTTTTTTTTTTTTTTTCCTCCCGGGCTGGCTCTTGATAATGATAATTTTGGACGTCCCAGGAGAGCGAGGCTACGAGCTCGTAATAAGAAATGCTTTCTTCCATCGTTATGCCCTCCGAGTCGGCATAAAAAATGCGATTTGATGGTCGGGCGCTAGAACGTGGGGAGGGAACGGAGGGAGAAGGAGACGAAGAAGCGGACGAAAAAGCTGAAGAAGGGAACGCGCGAGCGTGGAAATTTTCCCAGGAGTCTGTCTACCTCCCGCGCGTGGCTGCGACTCTCTTTCTCCTTAATTCAGGATCCGCGGACTGCGAGACGTCGACTCTGGCGACGATTGCGCTTGACTCCGACAAATTAAAACGCTCGCGAGTACATAAGACGACAAGGGAGCGGTTTTTTTATTTCCTTGCCAATATTAGAAAGGACTAATAAAGCGATCCCACCTCATATAAATCATATCGGCTCCGCTCTCCCATCATAAACGTCCTTTTTACAAATATATCTTATTAAATTTATACAGAGCCGGCATTTCGCTCGGCCCTCTCCCTCTTCACGGCTCTTTTTAATCTTTATAATTTCTTTGATGCGTGCACGGCAGTAGTCCGGGGCTTCCAATAAAAAAGGCTCGCGAATTATTGGCATCCGCGCTTCGCGACATCGACTACCACCACAATCCAATAATCATGACAAATGCAATCGTTCATCGGCACAACGATTTATGCGTCGCTTCACTACTTACCTGCCAACATTTTTCCACATCAATACACTCACTTTCAATTACCTACCTCACCCCCCCCCCCCCCCCCCCCCCCCCCCCCCCCCCCCCCCCCCCCCACCCAACCCAAGTCAAGTCATGCGAATGAATTGGGCACAGAATTTAAGGATTTTAAGAGGAATTAGCAATTTTATTAGTAAGTCTTGTTGTTAAACAACATTCGTTTTAATTTATCATGATTATTTATAGAACGATTGACCATGATAATATAATTTTGCCAACGATCGATCCGACGCTAATTAATCATTTCGAACTAAGCAAGAAATTTCAACCTTACGCTCATATCTTCATAACTAATTGATTGTTATAGAATGTAATAGAATTTACTTTATATTATATTATTATTCATCGATTAGACAGTTTATATTTATAAATTATACTTTATACATAACAAAAATGTTTTTTTTCTTTTTTTTTTTTTTTTTTTTTTGTAATTTAAAATTATCGGCTTATTACCTTTGTTCACCATAAGCTATACAAGTTGTCACTTCTTATACGAAAGATATTACCAAATGAATAATTTATTCATTGATGATAAATTGTCGCAATATCTACGAAAACTTTTACGACTACGCGCATCAAGTGCGTAAATTCCCTATATGTACAAAGTAATATGATTGCGAGCGAAACGAATTATGCGCGCCGTTTATGCATTATTACCATTACCACACGTGCATTACAAACAGATTTTTGAAAAATAAATTTATTGCCCATTAGGTAATGCTTAATAATGAATTTAGCTTCGAAACTCTTAACTACTTCGTTAAATTATTTATTATAATTATACGATCGCGTTGATCGGTAAAAGGAAAATTTATTTGACAAAAAATGTCAATCAATGATATTATTTAGCATAAAATTTCTCTATATTATGCAAAGCTCAGGCGCATTAAATAAAGAATCACAATTATCAATGTCTTTACTTACATTAAAATATTTTCACACGGAATATTATAAACAAAACAGTCGAGCTGTAAATTAAAAAACGTAAGAATTTAATTTATGCGCAAACGTCCATTTTTGCAGAATCATGGTTGACGAATAAATATAAAATGGAAATAATCATAATCGTCGGCATGAAAAATATCTTTACCGCCGGGGCTTTAACGATACTTTGACACGGTCCTATCGTCCTTGTTTCATCATTAAAGGGCATTTCGGCAACATCGCTCGCCAACAATATCGGCCGCGTTCGCAAAATTTTATCCCTTATTCATGCAGATTCCGTGTATCCTTAACGTCACTTAAAATCCGCCCCTCACGGATTTTTCCCTCGGCTTCGATCGATCGATCTCAGCGGAACACGCGGCAACTCGATTAACCCCTTTCCCATATTAATTCTGCGAATATATTATCGTTAGACACGAGTGATTATAACCTCGAAGTTCCACAGTTATTTCGACACATTTTCTCTTTTTTTTTTTATTTTATTTTTTTTTTTTTTTTTATTTTTTTTCCTTTCGAATAAGCATACAGGAATTTTGAGATCGGCGAGAGTAGTAGAGTACGGAGAGTTTGAGAGGATGAAAGGTCGACACGACGC